>NW_026054979.1:0-43047 GCF_022478755.1 Daldinia loculata
TCTGGCGTGGTGGCACGTGACCCTGTGGGATGAGAGGCTAAATTTCGGAAAAACGATATGAGGGGATGGGGGATGACATAAGGGGATGACATAAGGGATGACATAAGCCTTGCTAAAAGTCGGGCTCTTGTGGTCCCCACAAGGGGGGCCCTCGGTTTATCTTAAGGAATTCTATATGCGGTATATGGATCTTGAACCACAGGTAGGTACTACCTATGTAGGTACCTGCCTCATAACCTTTTATCTTGGTGAGTCGAAGCACTTGCGGCTGAAGTAACTCCCTTAGGTACCTCGTACCTCAGATAGTTGCTACGACAAATTCTAAAGCCCCTTCCTTCTTTCTCTCCTCTTATTTAGAGTTGAGTGCCGTATTGGGCAATCACCAACTCGCTAGCTACCTAGGTAGGTAGGTACATATGCGGACAGCTTCACCTTACATGTAGTGGATGCGGTGTCAATATTGAACTTCCTACATTACATCTCACAACCTACTAAACTGAATAGTAACGATAAACACAATATCTACAATCGCAACCAAGACGCGTCAAGATGCGTTTCCTACAGGCACTCTTCACTGCCATCGGCCTCATAGTCTTGGCCGAAGCTGCGAAGCATCACCTTATAGTCGGAACCTTTAGTACCAACTTCCTCTACACTGTCGAGTATGATGACGCGGCCGAGACCCTGAAACTCGTCAAGAATACTACCACCAACGCAGGTAGCGCCTGGATCGCTCTAAGCGTAAGTCTATAACCTAAAAATATTAAACTGAACAGTGACAGTCACACGTTCCTGGACTAACTTGCAATAATCATAGCATGACAAGAAGAACTTGTACGGAACCGACTGGAACGCAGACGAAGCTTCTTTCGTTAGCTACAGCCTGAAAGATGCCAAGTCTATTAAGTACGAGACTAGAGTGTTCGGAGATCCTGAATGCCGAGGCAAGAAAAGCATCTTCGTCGCTGCTTATCCCAAAGCACCCTATAGGTATGTAACATATGTCTTATTCCCTTATATATGCCTTATCAAATTGCTAACCCCCATCCCCACAGTGTGTATGGCAATTATTTCTACGGTGATGCGAAGTGCGGTATGGTCATGTCGGTATATGACAATGGAACTCTTCACGCCGCACTACAACAGTACGAGTACGCGGACGATTCTGCTGTAACTGGAACCTCATTCAGCGCTGATTCGAAGTACCTCTACTCGGCCGATGACGGTGGTAACTCCATCTGGGTCCATGCCGTCACCGAAAACGACGGCAGTCTTAACTTCCTCTCGCGAGTTGACATGCCTGTGAAAGGTGCAGACCCTCGTCATATTTTCGCCCACCCGAAAGGGCAATACGTCTACACCGTCTGGGAGGGAACTAGCGAAGTTGCGCAGCTCATGACCAGCGACCTCGGCAAACTATATCTCCTACAGCAAACGTATCCCCTTATCAAGGACGGTGACAAGGCGTCAGATTTCTGGGCTCACGAGGTTGCCCTTTCCGCCAACAACAAGTACCTCTGGGCAAGCAATGGCGCATCCAATCCGAACCACAAGGGATACATTTCAGCTATCAGTGTCAACGACGAAGGCCTCCTCGGCGACCAGCTCTTCCTCACCCATACTACCTCAAGCGGTGGTTCTGCCAATGCTATTGCCCCAAGCTCGTTCGACGACAGAATTGTTGCCACAACTGATAACTCGACAGGCTTTGTTGAGATATGGAAGATGAATGATGACAAGTCTGGGGCAAAGGTAGTAGCTCATCTAGATATTGACGACGGCGGTGGATGCTGTGCCAACGCTGTTTGGTACTCGTAGTTTTGTTACGATGTCTAGTCACTTCTCAGTTGATTGGCTTTCATTGATGCAGGTGGGGTAGCTATGTAGCATCTCGTAGATAGATGCATCTGAGCAATACAAAATGACTTGCCATATCATCCTACTTCTGTGCTTATAAGCTTACCTTATGCCAAGACAATTATATTGCATTCATTGATTGCATAAACTTAGCATGGGGTAATAATCGCGTGCAAAGCGGGGAGCGGTCTTACGTAATAAAGCCTCTTATCTCACTAAATATTTCCTTTTAGGACTCGTCAAACCTGAAGCTTTGGACTTGAGACTAGCTTCATTGTTACGCCTACATTTGATCTATTATATTATATCGAGCGGGAATATGACCTCGAGCGTCCCGATGGATCAGCAAAGGATTTCAGTGCTTTTTGTTTGCCTTGGCAACATATGTAGATCCACCATGGCTGAGGGAGTCTTTCGATCTATCGTGAAGGATCGGTCATCTCCCTACTACAATCTCGTAGATAGAGTGGATTCTTGCGGGACAGGTGCGAATAACTACTATGTCTTATATATAGTCCTTGCGACCTAGGAGGTCCCGTGCTAATATTATCGTAATAGGTGGATACCATACTGGCGACGAACCCGACTCTAGAACGATGTCAACCCTCGAAAGCCACGGCATTACGAACTACACGCACGCAGCGCGTAAGGTTAGTCTGAATCTAGGATCTAGTCCCATCAGTAAGATACGGCAATGAGGCTAATCTATTAAATGGTCTACAGCTCCGTGATAGTGACTTTCGAGAATTTGACTATATATTTGCAATGGATAAAGCGAACCTAGAAGATCTCAATCGATGGAGGGGTAGAAGCAAAAATTCTTCTACCTCTAAGGCGCAGGTAATGCTATTTGGCGAGTTCTCCGGCACGGGCCGTAAGGAAGTAGTGCGAGATCCTTACTACGTCGGTCAGGATGCCTTTGAAAAAGCATATGAACAGTGCAAGAGATTCTCGACAAACTTTCTAGAGCAAACATTTCCCGATGCCGGTAAGACGACGGCATGAGTCTGATAATACCCAATATTTGTTTTCCTGTCTAGATCATAGGCGGGCCAATAGACGTTATGAGCATACGACGGAGTCTGTGGATAATGACAGGATCTATAGAGACGAGTAACGATAGATCATGTCTGGTAGTCCTCTTCCGTAGGTAGTTCTATTACAATATCAGCTGGGCAAATATAGATCAAGCTCCTGAGTACCTGGGCTGGTAGGGTAATAGAAACAGAGAGTTGCTGTCGTCTTACAAGCTGCAACCTGCAAGCTGCAACCTTGAGATTGAGGCCCTGATCGGCTCGAATTTTAAGCTATGCTTACAGAGAAAATAAATACACGTCGGTCCCACATATATTGTATGGGGCTGCGATGTACCAATCTTCCCTACTTCCATTTGATCTATGATTATGTAATAAAGCTGATTTTGGACTACCTATTTTACCTACCTTATATAATCTGTCTTTTTACCGACAACTTTAGGTAGGATCTCTGGTCAATTTTGATATCCTTGAGTAGCCTGAGAGCTGTGATTGTAGCAAATATAAACGCTTTCTTTTTCCGGTCCATTTTAGTCGAGATATCGTTGAAAAAGGCTTGAAAATAGCCTCGAAAACGTCTATTTTTTGCTGTAAGATAGGTTTACCAACCTGTCTTATTTCAAGGTGGCTTACAGAGCCCAAAAAGGTAAAAAGTGGCCCGCTAAACCTTTTTAAGCCTAGTATATTACCCTTACTAGTGCGGTACATAGCTTACAGGGGCTTACAGCAGTTTTTATGGGCTCACGAAAAATTAGCGCTTGAATCACTGCCCAAATAGGCAAAGTGCTACAGGGGTATTTTTTTTTAGTACGATTTTTTATTCTGTAAGCCCTTGTAAACGCTGTAAGCCTACCTTAGAAAATCGAGCCGATCAGGGCCTGAATCTATTTATGAAACAAGCCAATAAAGTTGGCGAATGCCCGTTGAAAGTTAGAACAGTGCGGATCTAAGTCGTATTGGTGTAAGATTTTTGGGGGCTAAAATGGAATCTTCCCTCAGCCTCAGCTCAGCCCCCTAGAATACAGGACGAGGAGTATCACATGTTTATCGACAAGCTTTGCGTCTTTTGTTAAGATGGTTTCTGCCAACTTATTCTGATTTATGATTTAAGTGTTGGATAAATATATTAAGCCTTGTGATTAATGACTACCTGAGGGACCTAGGTATTTATTACATGCCGTATACCGACGTTGAAAATTACCTATTCTTGAAATTACCTTTTTCTTTCATGATGCGGTCTAATCACTGGCCTGTAGCTAGGTACCTAAGGCGCTTAAGGCGAACAAGGGGCTCGTTGGCGCTGTTTTCATTGGAACCGAAAATAGCGGGACGGGGCTCGAAAAGTGACCAACCACAGTTGGTATCGACTAACCGCTGCCATCTTGCGGGGAATATCTCATTTGTACCTTTAACCATTGGTGGTACCTAGGACTAGGTACGTACTTTGTTAGGCGACGGACCCCTCGCGCCCCACCAATCTGCCCCATCCCCTGAAGCCTTTGGGTCTACATGCAACTTCCCCTCCCCCTCGACTCCTCGACTCCTCAAGATGACTTGCCCATTTGAGTTACACAGCGCATATTTTCTTTCTTTGACACATCACCGTCGCTATTCTGCCTTGGGGGTCATTTTGATCTTTTCTTTTTATGCTACCCCTTGGAGCTACATCGCCCCATTAGTTTCATTAGAAGTTTGGTCGACGTAGTAGTTTTGCAAGCCGTCTTCCTTTCTTGGGGGTTTATTATTAAATAGTATCCCGTCCCATCACATCGTCCATAAGCTTCGCTTATTATCCGTTCATCTAGTCGTCTCCCGTCAGCTTTGTCGTCATTATATCTATTAACGATCGGCTTTCTTCTTTGATACTTAGATACCGGTTCCATTGTTAAAGAGGTCCATCGATTCCCGATTGGATTATTGCCGTCCTTTGCTTTAACCAGACACAACGTCGAACCGATTCTTGTCGCAACCCAATTCGAGTAACCAAGCCCATATTAAGCGCAAAACCACAGATAATCTCCTAGAATAAGAGCGACCCTGAAGCTTAACTTCCATCATGTCCGACCTACAAGGACGCAAAGTCTTCAAGGTTTTCAACCAAGATTTTATCGTCGATGAACGGTATACCGTCACCAAGGAACTAGGACAAGGAGCGTACGGTATTGTTTGGTGCGTGCGCGGTTTAATTCAGGCCCTTCTCTGCCATAAATTCGGCGTAGAGTAGCTAATAGTTCGTTTACCATGAATAGCGCTGCAGTAAACAACCAGACAAACGAAGGTGTGGCCATCAAGAAGGTCACCAATGTCTTTAGCAAAAAGATCCTAGCTAAGCGCGCCCTGCGCGAGATCAAGCTCCTACAACACTTCCGAGGTCATCGCAACGTAAGACGTCGCTGTGCTTTGTCCCGTAATGCTGGATCCAGCAGCTATTAATATTGCAGAATGGGATTGCTGATATATTTGGATACTCAGATCACATGTCTTTACGATATGGACATTCCTCGACCGGAGAACTTTAACGAGACATATCTATACGAAGGTACGGAGCCAGCCTACACTACTAACAGTCCTCCTGCTTACTGGCTCGTTGCGCAGAACTAATGGAATGCGACTTGGCTGCTATCATTCGTTCCGGACAGCCCCTTACCGACGCCCACTTTCAATCATTCATCTACCAGATCCTTTGCGGCTTGAAATACATTCACTCGGCAAACGTCCTACACCGCGACCTGAAGCCGGGAAACCTACTTGTCAATGCTGATTGCGAACTGAAGATTTGCGACTTTGGTTTGGCCCGTGGCTTCTCGGTTGACCCTGAGGAAAACGCCGGTTATATGACTGAATATGTTGCCACGCGATGGTACCGTGCGCCCGAGATTATGTTAAGCTTCCAGAGTTATACCAAAGCTAGTGCGTGGATACCTTGCCTTGATTATGGTACCAGTTATTAACCTCTTTTAGTTGACGTTTGGTCCGTGGGGTGTATTCTCGCCGAACTCCTTGGTGGACGACCCTTTTTTAAGGGACGCGACTACGTCGATCAGCTCAACCAGATCCTCCACATCCTTGGAACACCTAACGAAGAGACCCTGCTGCGCATTGGTTCCTCTCGCGCCCAGGAATATGTCCGAAACTTGCCGTACATGGCTAAGAAGCCTTTCCCAACCCTATTTCCCAATGCTAACCCCGATGCGCTGGACCTCCTTGATCGCATGCTAGCGTTCGATCCATCTTCACGTATTAGCGTCGAACAGGCCTTGGAGCATCCCTATCTCCACATCTGGCATGACGCCTCTGACGAGCCAGACTGCCCCACCACCTTCAACTTCGACTTCGAGGTTGTTGACGATGTAGGTCACATGCGCGAAATGATCAAGGACGAGGTGTTCCGATTCCGACAACTAGTGCGCACCGCACCAGGAAGCGTCGGGCCGGCCGGTGGACCGCAGGCGGCGGCTGGTCAAGTGCCGATGCCCAGTGGTGGAAATTCGCAATGGAGCGCCGAAGATCCTCGACCCCAAGAATACACAAACCAGATGGGGTTAGAAGGGGAACTGCAGGGTGGCCTCGACGCTAGCGTTAGAAGATAGAATCTCTTCTCCCAGCGTCCTTGGGCGGGGGGAGGCATCGATGCCTCCAGAACGAAGGAGAGGTGCCAGAGTTTCCCAAGGCGATTTAGCCGCTACAATCAAAAAATTAGAAGTAAAGAGTATCTACAGTGGTAATATGGCGAGGGATCCTCAAAACGCGCCTGAGAGCGTGTTTACCCAGGTATTGTCTATTTTTGGAATGGATGAGAAGGTAAATTGGGCGACACGCCCAGCACCCCTCAGCGAATGAGAATTTCACGATGAAAGAAAATGGGGTTTCACTTTTTCTTGCCAGCCAAGAAAGAGCTTTAAATTAGTAATTTTCCGGTCATGGGTTACGATGAATCTTAAAAGAACAAGCTCTTTACAACGTTGGATTATGCAAGCGTGTATTGATACTACGTCTGGGAATAGGTCGACCGAGCACGTAAGCATTGAGCCGACGAGCCCAGATGGCAACATCTGTTCGTACCTATACCTATACCTTAACACGTGCAGAGCAAGGTGATACTCTCTAACATAACCCGTACATTTGTTTATTCCTATCAGTTGGAACGAATTGAAGCTGTCTTGGCAGTAGAAAAGGCTTATGTGCCACTTGTAGGTCTTCCAGGGGAGGCTAGGTCCCTCTTTAGATACATGCTATGCCTCGTAGTTTACTAATATCAGCTGAGCTTTTATATGAATTATAAGCTGCCTGGGTGACTGCTAGCCATCATTAACCACCGTGTCTTTTGTATCAGTGTAACCCATGGTTGGTGAGCCATTGCACACACCTCTGATACTAGCCTTATCCGCATTCATCTCCAGCCACCGTAATACTCGAGGACATCAAAGATATCTGTAGGAAAGCCCTATTCGCCATCCTCGAATACCTTTTAAGCTTAAGATACGGAGTTGACTCCGAGCTTAATGAAACTCGTATCAAGATGTGAACAATTCTTAAGGACAAGCATTAGTTATCCAATATTTCTGCCATTATATATATCCCTATATACACTAGCTCTCGTGCCGGGGAATAAGATACGAAAAACCAAAAAGGGGGTATATCCTGCCTTGCTTTTGAGAGTATTATGATGTAAGGACATAGACTATACATCGAAGTCACAGAAACTCCCGATGAAAAGTAAACATAACGGTAAGGGATGCCAGTCCAGCTTAAGAATGTATCGTCGCCCACGCGACCCTTATCCCCTCCTCCTCGTGTCGCAAACCAAACCGAAACGCCGTGATCTAGCCCCAGCCCACCAGGAACCCCTAGTCCAGCCCAATAGCAAATCAGATTCACCGCCTAAACTTTTCCTTGTTGTTGCTTTCCATTTCTTATTTTTCTTTCTCTAAAACCTGTCAGGTACGCTCAATTTTCGTAGATCCAGTATTGTGCAGCGTACGGTACGCTCTGCGTCTGGCCGGCACCGCTACATGGCTCGGGGTTTCCACCGGCAGTGAGTACGCGATACACAAGGCTTACGCCGATGCTCGTGCCTTTATCGCTTAGACGTAGCCAGTCTACGGCGCCGGTGGCCGGATCGACACCCTTATCGGCGTCGCTTGGTGCTGGTACACCCGCGTCCTTTTTCCCCTTGAACAGTTCACCATCGTCTGCGCCCGATAGGTCGAACGTGGGGGTGTTCGCCGCATCGAAGAAGTGATGTCCTAGGAACTTTAGAGGACTAGGTATACCCTCTACCGTTAGGTCTGCAGGTGCCGGAAATGGAGAGCCACCTTCTGCCGCCAGATTAACTGGCATATCTGTCTTGCGTAGTACCGTAGAAGCGAAGGTATCGAAATCATCTGCGGAGAGAGAAGACGGGGAGGCTCCAGGGTACAGGTCTGTGATCTCCCATACTACTGCTAGAGCACCAAAAGATGCGGCTGTGGCCCCTTCTGCGCTGCATGTATAGTTCTGAATCCCGTGACCAACGAGGATGTGCTTCAGTGTAGCGGCGTCGGGACCGGCGAGCTGGGTACCAGCTACGAGGATGTTAGTTCTGCTGTCCTCTTGTATGAACTATATGATGTATATAAATAGGAGTTGAGTTGAGTTGATCTACTTACAACCGGTGGTGGGCAGAGTAGGGACAGCTGCCACTGGAGGCGCAGGAGCAGGGTCGGTAGGGGTCGGGATAGTGCTGTTACTAACCCTACTACCGCATCTACGTCGTAGAGGGGAGGCGGAGGTGAGAGCTAGGGCCGATAATATGATGAACAAGCTTTTGGGATACATTTTGACAGTTCTAAATTTGAGTAGAAAGATGTACGTATGATCGAGAAAAAAGGCCTTAAAGAGAGTATTATAAGATAACCGGGCAAGACAGGACGAGAACGACAGCACAAAAGTACTTTTCAACAGTAAACAGGGTAGTGCAAGCGGTAGCTGAGGACGGTGTAATGTTTCTTGGCTGGCCGTGGCCGTGTGTCGTGTGGGTGGCGGGCGAATAGCCGGCCAGCGCTTAGGGATAGAAATAGCAGTATGCGAGTTGCATGCGCGTACGGTGGTATTTCCAAGGGTATGCAATGCAAGATGCGAGAGAATGGCTTCCCGAGCCGAGATTTGACGTGGTCTGTTGACTACCTAAATCGAAGGTGGAATACGAGCCCGAAAGAGAAGAAATAGCTCGGACGTAGGAACCCAGAAAGGATGCTTAAAAAACATAAATAAAGATAGGGAAGAAACCGATGAGAGTGATGATTTTGGTAATCGTAAACTTAGATCAAGGGATTTACAAGAGTTTATATCCAACAACTTGTCTCACATATCAACCATGGACTTTCTTTCTATGCTAGTAGATCTTCCAAGGTGACAATGCAGGATGAAGTATGTACTTTGTCTTTTCCTGTCGTGCAGCAAAACCCCAGCTGGATGAGATGGGTATGTTGACGCCATGGTCAAGGGTAGGTAGTGCTTGACAGGAGCCTCTAGCCGGGGTTGAAGAGAAATGTACTTCGGGCCTTGAGATAAAATAAAATAAAATAAAACACCGGGATGGCGTCCGTAGTGTCCACGCTAGAAACGGCGTGGCGGCTGACGGGAAAGGATATCCCCACACAGCGGGAGTAGGTACGCTGGACGGAAAGCAGGTGGCTTTTTGTGCAGAATGCAAAATGCTACCCATCCTTGGAAACGAGCTCTTTGTCTGGTTGTCTAGACCTTTAAGGATTGTCCAGGGTCTAACTTATTATGTCGAGTGTATGGGGACTGGTCCCGTCGGGCGAGGATCTCCCAAAGAGCTGGGGCCTCACGCCTTGCATATTCGGGCTGTCGGATGCCTGCTAGTTTTACTTCTCAACGTACAGCCTAGGTACTCTAGTGGAAGCAGAGAAGCATTAGCTATCAGTCTTGTTCCGGTGAACCATCCGCTTTCGTAAGGTGGTACAGATCATCGCATATATTTATGTAGGCAGGCTGCAATCCTCTGCTTCGTTGGAGGCCCTTAGGATTTGTACAGTCGTATGTACACTGGCTAGGTAGTCAAGGTGGCAGTGTTGCGTTCTCCGCGAAGACGCAATGGCAGCACAGAGGGTTCGCACCCGATGGCAATAAAGCAGGAGGGGTCGACAGTGAATGTCTCTAGGTAATCCCTAGGAGATATGACGAACTAGCTTGGGTGGGTAGATTGGCATTGATTCCTCCTGCTTTTAGCCTCAGGCCGTTCAAACACGACGATGACTGCTAACAGGGCTAAACCTGGGATCGGTTGACGTTTGCAATCTTGGTAGCTGGTCTAGCAACTTGACGGGGTGGCTGAGATTTCATAATATCTCAAAATGATGAGTGACGCTGAACCCTGCACATGTTACAAAAGGCTGCTGCTCACGAAGTGATGCAGGGACAGCACAGGTGAATTGCTAGGAGGGGAAGCATGTCTAGGTCATGTTGGCTGCCGTCAAATTAATTGAGCATCAGCGCGTTTCCGACCGGGGGCGCGGCTATCTAATGGCGTCTTCTTCTAGCTACTGCTGCTGTGATTTGTTCAGTGGTCAATATTGATAGCACCATCCAAGGTACAAATATTGAATTTAGAGTAACGAGCCGCAGGGGGGGTGATTAGGATTTCATTTCGATATAACCTCTGACTGGTTGAATAGGCGACCTCCCGCTGCTCTACTACCCACCTCTAACCTAACCCCAGTCAATCGAACCGGGAGCGAAGTTGGTTGGGAAGCAATTCTCGACAGAATTGACCGGGAAATAAGGAAGGGTGTTAATGAGCAGTTCATCCAAGTTTTCCGAAGAAGTCTTAAGAGATTCCTCACAATTACCAGATCTGACAGCATAGATCCGCAATCCTGACGTGAAATCTATGTTATATAAGCTTACGAAGTTGTTAGGAATCATTTCTATCGGCAGACACTCCGAACCATTTCTAGCATCCATTATATTTAAGCGACTTCTATACTAGATGACCACGATGTATTTGTGCTACATAGGCTTGGGCTTTTGGCTTGCCTTTTATTTACTGCATACATTAGCGTCTCGAATTTTATCAGTGCTGAATACTGTCACAGAGAAAAAATCCACGCCATGTTATGACAGCATAATCGAATCTGGTACTCCCTGCATTCTTGTGCCACCTAACTGCATCAAATCGGTCCTAAGATGAAAAAAATACATATCATTATGAAGACTGAGCTTAATGCGATAATGAATCCTTCAGAATAGATGGCTATGTCCAAGCGTAGTATCGCCCAGGTAATCGGGATAATCTCAAATATGCCTAGCCCTACTGCAATATCCTATAGGTAGAGTATCTCAGGATAGTGAACCGAATTGCAGAAGCTTAGATACACGCGTTTACTAGCAGTTGGGGTGTTCCATCGATGCACCATGCCGATTCACATCAAGATACAACAAACACCTCGCATTGCTTGTTTTAATTCACATCAATGTCCAACCCCTTTTCAGAGATAGGATAGTATTTACTTCGTCTTATGCACTGGACTTAAATGAAGCTAAGGTAGTTCGGCACGCATTCGAAAGGATGTTTCGTTTCAAGCCCGTTCGCTATGTTTGACGTTTCGTCCTAGCGCAACATGGGATAGATTCCTCGTGTACTGCCTCTTTTCGATTTGCCAATCCAATATCTTCAATTCCTCAATTCCTAAACCGGTTACATGGCCACAAGGTAGTGCCTTACACCGTAGCCTTAGTATAGCGAACCCCTTTAACTCGATAGCAATACAAATAACTAATTGAATCCTTCGATGCAACCCAGGAAAAGAAAACCCCTTGCTGCCGTATGTAGGGCTAGTACTAACCTTAAGTAAACCCAGTATGATGAAACACGCTCTGATCATCTCGGGATCGGAGGTTTGAGGCGACGGTATCACAATATTGTATGTATTTGATGTTGATGTTGTAATGGCTAAGTTACAGGAGGGAGGATCTAACTTTATATACATGTGGGTACCCCACATATGACAGACGGGCTGGCTCTTAATAATCCACACATTGTTAGTCTCGACTAATATAATCTCCCCTCACCGGTAGGGAATTTACGGAGTAAAGTTACCGACGCTTCGGATCCAACAATTCAGATGGTGGTTAATGCCTGTTAATATTAACAGGGAGTACAATTAAATAACGAGGGAGGCATAGGCCAACTTCAGCCTCGAGCCTTGCTCTATTACACCTTACATAGGTAATTAAGTACTTACATACGTAACATACTACGTAACTTAGCGTTCAGAAGACCGACGAGCATCACGATCCCCCTTTAACTAGCGCCTACATTGTGTTTGATTGCATCTCGCATCGCTTTCAACACTTTTGGATTTGTAATGCTATAGCTCTATCTCCTTAGAATAGGCTAAGCCGATGATTCACTACGATATACCTGGTTTAACGCATCTGTCTTCATGTATCACACCTCAAATAAATCTCAACCCGCCATCTTTCACTTATGAGACAAATTCGGCAAGGTAGGTACTTTAGCATATTAGCTAGCTGACGAACTTCTCCCCTCTTAGTAGGTTAATCTGAAGACGACGTATTAGGAGGACACCCCTGGTCAAGTACAAGCGCGGCAACCGGCGCAAGCTGAACCAGGCGGACTTCGCATCCATTCAACTACGGAACCTGTATCGGCATTGTGCATATGGCGTTACTTGTCTTGCTATTTGAAGAGCCATCGGGTGTGTTTTTCCTTATACGGAGAGGCACATATTAGTCCGTAACAGTGGTACGAGTATGGGCAATCATTTGCTGCGGATACGCGAGTTGGCCGCGCTTGATATGCGACCATGAGCCCGCCATACCCGAGACCTCCCAGTTATACTTGGAAAAAGGATATACCTATCCCTAACTATACGCAACTGTGCCAGAGCATCTATAGGCTCAGGATAACTCAGCGGCGTTTGTCACCGCCTCGGTGATGCAGAAAGGTCGCTTAATCGGCCGCTTAAGCGGAACTTGTCAGGTAGTTTTACGTCTAGCCTAACGCACAGCCATCCACGCCGTGGGTTTGGCTTCTGACATTGAGTCTCGCTGTCGGATGCACACGATTCGCAGTGAATGCAGCTAAACACCAACAATCTGACGTCTGTGTTTGTTCTTAGCATCTTTTCCCCGTTGGGAACCACATTTCCCTTTCGATGGTTCAGTTAACATTCGGATGTAGGTATCAAGAGTCCGACCAACCATAGATATGTTATATCAATATCTTACGAGCACTACTTAATAATTTACGTCGAGGGATTGTTATTCTAGTCTATACAAGTGTGACTTCTCACTTCGGTACATACCTCCTATGCTTATGTAGTCGACTGACATTGGAGGATCAATCGGGATAGTTGAGCCAGTATCCAAAAGCGTTTTAGTATAGGTTTTTCGTTGGTAGACAACAGGTCTTGAATCTTTGACCGTAAAACCCAACTCCTTAGTCCAGTGACTCCGTCTTGCTACACGAAATTACAACCTACACGTTACGAACCCTCCATCATCCATACTACAAGAAGTTGGCCTTCGCCTAACAAATCCGCTTTGCTCTATGAGTTGAGACAATCGATAACTACTTAGGCATTAGTTTATATATATCTTTAATGTTCATATAATGAAGAGCGATAAACCATGCTACCACATAATTTCTTTCATATACAGGTACCTTTCTTACAATGATTCCAAACGCTAGTTATCACATAAGGAAAGATACTTTCGATGTGATTTAAGGGGCATGAGCCGGAATATACCTAGGTACGTAGGTAGTTATGACTTCGGTCGAAATGTACCTAACGATTGTCTCCCAGAAATTTAAAACTACTAGGCAATGCTCCCTAGCATAGGTACGCATGTATATGATGGGATACCATTCTTTAGTGACGAGAACTCAACCCGAACCGCCGTTGGTTAAAAGCTAAATGGGCGGTAAACATAACCAATACTCAACCGGGCTTCAATTTCATAAACTTATCTAAGCCGAAACTTTCACGAAGTCCCATAGCGTACCATCCCCAGTAGTCTCGATTAGCCTAAAATCATTGCTGACAGTGATCTTCCAGAGCTCATCGTCATGTCTCTTAAGTAACATGTAACCACCATGGGGGTGCTTTCTAGCACAGAAATATTCATGTTCCTTGTGATGCTTGTGTTCCGCCCAAATGTTCTTATTTGTATCGTGTCCCATATACGTCGCAGACACCGGGCTCCGGAATCCCAGCCAACCCTGAGTCTCGACGCATATCCAGTGCCATCCACCCTGGTCGCCAATATTCTCTCGCACACAAAGATTTCCTTCGACGAGAGTAATGTATCGGCCAGTATTTCGCTCCCGGATGGCGAACGTCTGGTCAGGAAATGGCGGTGTGTCTTTTGCCTCTATTTTGTGTATTGAGCATGAGCAGGAATGCTCCATTCGATCGGTACTGGACATTGTATGTGTTGGTGTTACCATGCCAATATCTGGCGTGGATTGACAGTATTCAGATTCGGGAGCAGAGCAAAGATCGGAATGCGTGGTAGACATTGATCTGGACTTTTCTGGTATTCTTAGATGTGGAAGGAGGAAAGAGGGGTTTAATATCGTGTAAGTGGGTGTAAGTCAGTCTGTCAGATAAATACGTACTTAGGTATGCAGATGACTAAATCAAACCCGAAGAAGAATACTATCGAATGGAAATATCCAGTAAGTTGTTGTTCGATCTCCAACTGTTGGTAGGTGATCCACGCCACCTGATTGGTCACCTGGCAACGGGACTGATTAGGGCCACGACTCGACAATCAACAAGGGCCACAGCATTATGACCGGTTACCCTCACATTTACGGTTTGCAAATTGGAGACCAACAGCAAACACTCTTGTTTACAATCGAGAATCGGATGTCCTTTTTTTAATGTAAAAGGAAAATCGCGATTAATATGGCATAAACAAGATGATCCTTTCCCTAATACGATTTGAGAATTTAATCTCCGGATTTCTCTAAAAGCCCAGAGTTGCCAGAGTTCCGGCAAGTTTATATTTTAGGAACACCTTGAGTGTTGATGCCCCGGCACAGACTATGAAAGGTTCATTTTTGAGCGGTGTTTATGCAATAGTACAGTACCTATAGCTATGAAGTCGAATAAAAATGACCACCAAAGACCAGAGCCTTGTTTGGCTGAGAGGATGGACAAAATATTACTTAACTTGCTTTTGCCATCTATTCGATCCTAAAAGCAGAGAGTTATACATATTGAGGGCGCCTCAGTAACCGACTCTTAACTTAAGATCCCTAAATGCCCCCATCTTGAAAACATTTGAGAAGTAAAGGTAGTTTTCTCTCTCGATTTTGCCATTCATTATGAAGAAAATTAATTTTTATGAAGATATTATTAGGTCGCAGTTAGACTTCGCGCAGCTTCAGTTCCTGCAATCCTGCCAAATACGGCACACTCGAGCAGTGATGAGCCGCCAAGCCTGTTATCTCCATGTATGCCTCCAGTAATCTCGCCCGCGGCCCAGATCCCCGGTATTGGCGTTGACTTGCCTTCATCTGCCAACCGGAGAACTCTGGCTTTCGTATCGAGCGCCACTCCACCCATTGTGAAGTGAACCACAGGCGTCACTGTCCCGACGCATACCTCTTCCTCGCGATTAGCTTCACCAGGAGGCAATTTCCAATGTCCAAAAGACTTCCTCCCGAATGGATCCTCTTCATGTTTTGAGACCATGGTTGCGTACTTGTCTATCGAGGCGATGATTTCCGGAGCAAGGTCTTTTACTTTGATTTTCTGTACCAGGCCTTTCCACAGGTAAAACTTAATGTGAGATGCTGCAGCCTCGCATGCACCTGGATCTAGAAGGAGAATTACTTCCCAGTGTCTCATTGATTTGTCCGTTGATTGCGGAAGAGCCATGATTGCACTGCTAACGACATCACGGGTATTTAGCTCGTTAACGAACCGTTCCCCATAACTAGAAAGTAGAATACCGCCTTCGCCTCGAAGAGCTTCAGCGGCTAAGAATAGTTGTGATGTACTAGTGGGTTTAGCGTCTGAGGGCTTATGAGAAGGACCATCATTCTTAGGAGGGACGACACTGTACGAAATACCGGTGCCCTTTGGGAAAACGAAGCCTGTTGGGTGAATCTGTACGCTGTCCATGTCCACAAGTGTGGCTCCGATTGCGGAGAGCAAGCCGTGCGAGGCGGGTCGTTCCTCGTTTGTGGACGGCATGCCCGCTAGGTCGGGACGATATTTGGCTAACAGGCCGTGTGCATCACCGGCAAATCCACCCACTGCGAAGACGACTGGGCCTTCAAGCTTGTGTGTCTGGCCGTCGGACGTATGGTAGCTCACTCCCTTAACCGCACCACCATCTTCGGTGAGCAATTCCTTCACTTCTGCGGAGTTCTCTAATGTGAAGTCGGGGTGGGCCTTTATCTTGTTCAACAGCGCGGAAACGATGGCTGCACCCGGGGGTAGATCTCCGCCACCACGGTGAGTTCTCGGGACCGAGTGGCCCCCAAGCTGTGCAACGACACTTAAATCGACCTTTAATTCGTCCGCAAGCCAGTTCACTGCACTCTCGGACTGGCTAGTTAGTATCTCGACTAAAGCCTTACGTTCTATGCCCGGAGGATTGTTCTCGGTAAATCTGCTCCCAGCAGAACGCACTGTATCTGCGTAGAAGCTGTCGTCCGTGGGAATATTCAGGTCTCGCTGAAACCTTGTACCTGCACCGTTGATACCCGAGGAGGCCTTGATACTATTCCCACCCGGCTTAGGTGCGCGGTCAAGCAAGCGAACAGTGGCACCCGCCCGAAGCGCTTCATGAGCAGCGGACAGTCCCGCAAGGCCAGAGCCAACGACAATCACGGGCTTCCTTGCTGCGGTTGGCATTGTCGCGAATAAGGAGTTAGATAGTCTGTGGAAAACAACGCCCGGATTAGGTCGAAAGAAGACCATACATAAGATCGCAGTGAGAAAGCCAATGAGGAAATAGATGAACAGTAGACAACGGCGGCTTCGTCTCACTCGTATGGGCATGTTTAAATGAAATTAGCTTAGGGAATAGACCACTGATTGATGGGCCATTTTTATTGCATTAGGTATTCGAGTAAGACTACTAAGTCAGCACTGGCGCAGATGACTGACATCATCGTATGATAGCTAACGATAACTTATCGTACGATGTGTGGGATGAGAAAGGAGCGCCACATCTTGTCCGTCGTTAGTTTCCGGCTGCTCAGAGCGAATTATGAGGGCCGCACAACATGACACGGACTCGGACGATGAGCCCGAATATCATCGGGTCGAAATAACTGTTAAAATACCGTATCCCCCGGGTTTTTACCACCATATTCTCGCTACGGGTTCGGTCCACCCGACCGGTACGGTTGACCAGACAAGCCACTATGCCAAAATGAAAAAAATAATCGTATACTAAACTAAAATTGGTAGGAAGTCATTTACCACATGTTGGTATGACAAGGTATAAGTGATGGTATACACTTAATAAAAAATGACATAAATGAGGCTATTACAATGATTATTATTAACTTAATAATAAATTATATGTATGGGTATTATTTGTAAAAATTAAGGTTTTATATATAAATAAATTATATATTACCACGTAATTATTTTTACATAATAATATTTTAATATAATAATTAATTAACATTTAATATTAGTAACTTTTTTTTTTTTTTTTTTATATAATGTAATTATAAATTTAATATTAACAATTTTTTTTTTTTTTTTTACTTTTAATCCGTTTTTTTTATATTATAACGTAATTGTTAATAAATTTTGTAATAACATGTAATAAATTTAAGTTAATTTAAATAAGTTAAATTAAATTAAAACGGTTAAATTTTTTATATATAATTAAATTTATATAATTGTTTTAAATTAATTATTTTTTTTAAATGTAAATTATTTTACGAAATAAACGTATTTAATAATTTTAAGGTTTTTTTAAAAGTTATTTTATTAAAAAAATAAAATTATTTTAAATTATTTAAAATTTTAATTAAAGTATTAATATAAATATAATTTTTAAAATATATAATAAAACACCGGTTATATAACCATGTCATATAATTAAAGTTATGTTTATATATATTGTTTAAAAATTAATTTATATATATATAAATAAATATTTTTTATTTAATAAATTTCCCATTTTTTTTATTTAATTAAATATAATTAATTAAATTATTTTATTTAAATTATTTTATTATTTTTTATTTTTTGTATTATGTAATATATAATAATATTATTGTTATTTTAATATTAATTAATGATTAATTTATAAGTTAATTATAAAATAATAAAAAAAAACTTGTTAAAATTTTATTATAATTTAAAATGGTAATAATAAAAAAAAGGTATATTAATTAGGAAAAATATATATATAATAACTTTAAAAATAATAATTTAAATGCAAATTAAATTAAAAAAACAAGTTTAAAAGTTATAAATATATATTATGTAAAAAGATTTATTATATATAATAATAATTTTATTTTAAATGACTTTAAACCAAAAATTTAAATTGGTTTAAAAGGTTATACTTTTTTAATTACACCATTTTTTAACCAATCATAACCCTGGAATAACCTTTTAAAACAATATCGAATTTTTGGTTTAAAACTTTATTAAAACTTACTTTTTTAAAAATTAAATTTATAACATAAAAAATCATTAAAATCATTATTATAATTATTATAATATTAACGCGTTTTTATAATAAATAATAAACTATATAATTATCATTAACTTTATTATTAAATTTATTGATTAAATATACGTATTTTAAATTAAAATTAATTATAACATTAACCGTAACACCGGTTATATCGGTCATAACGCATCGGTTATAACACGCGTTATAATACGCGTTAAAACATAATATTTAAAAAAATAAAACTATATAAATATATAAAAAAAAAGCTTAAATAATATTATTAAATTAAAATTAAAATAAAAGATATTTTATACGTAATATTATATTATTAATTAATTTATTAATTATATTATTAATTATATTAATTTTTTACCATTTTTTTATTAAATGTTTTTTTTAACGTTAAAATTTAATATATAATAACGTAATATCGTATAAATATAAAAAAAAATTAAAAAAATACAAAAAAAATTAACATTAAAATTAAATTATTATAATAAAAGTTATTTTATATATTATTGTAATTTATTAAATCGTTAAAAATATTATTTTTTATTTTTTATTAATAATTTTATACCAAATGTTTTTTATAGGTTTAAAATAACCTTAAATTTGAATTTGTAAAACGTTTCGTTTATAACTTATAAATACAATTACATAAGCCATGCGTTACGTGGCGTTTATGGCGCCGATAAGCGTGGGCGGGCGTAACCCGTTTATAAAACAAATTTAAGTTTAAAGTTATTTAAAATAATAATAATTAATATAATAAAAATCTTTAAAATATGTTTTAAATAAACTTTAATAATTAAAACGTAATAATATTTAATAAAATTAATTAATTATTAAAAAAAAATATAAAAAAATATTTTATAAATTATAAATTATATATGTTTAAAAGTAAATTATTTAATTAAAGGTTTTATGATATATTAAATATAAAAAGTTTTTCGGCGTTTTTATAAAAAGTAATAAAAAATTACGTAAAAAAAACATATTTATTTTAATATTAAATTTATAATATATTAAAAAGTTAAAAAGTATAATAAATAAATTTATAATATTAATATAATAATTGTAATTATTAAATTTATTAATAATTAAATTAAAAAAATTAAATTAATTAATATTAAAAATATAATTAAATTTATTAATAAGATTTTTAAAATAATTAATAAATAAAAGTAAAAAGGTAATAAAATTAAAAAATAATTAAAAGGTAATTAATTTATTAAATTATATAAAAAAGTTAATATTTTATTTAAAAGTAAAATTTAAATAAATAACGTATAAAAAGTTATTATTAGTAATAATTTAATAACCATTTTTGTATTTACTTTTAATAAATCAAGTGTATATATATTAATTTATTTAATTTTAAATAAATTAATTATATATAATTTAATATTTAATAAATTAACCGTATATATATTTATTTTTAATAAATAACCAATTAAATGCCCATTTATTATTAATATAAAATTATTATATAATTATATATTACGGTTAATAAAAAAATATTAAAATTAAATAAATTAATTTTAAATATATTAATTTTAAATATAAATGTATTAACTTTTACAAAAAAAGTATTAATAGTTAATATATTAATTATTAATAAAAAAATACCAACCGTATTAATTATATTAACCTTTTTAACTTTAAAAATATTAATATTTTATAAATTATTTTTTTTTATATTAACTTTTTTTATATTAACCTTTTTTATATTAACTTTTTTCGTATTAACTTTTAATATAATATTATATAAATTAATACTTTAAAAGTTAATTTTAAATAAACCAAATTAATTTATTATAAATATTTGTTAACTTTATTAAAATATATAATTATAACGATAATAAATTTAAAGTAAAAAAATATAATATATTAAATGAAAAAATAAAAGTGTTTAAAAATATATATAATAAAATTAAAGTAAAAAAGTGCAATTATTACGAAACGTTTTTTATAATATTAAAAAAATATGTATTATAATATTATTATAATTATTTTGCAAAAAAAGGATTAATTTTATAAAAAATAATTATTTGTTTTAAAAATATATTTTATATTATAAAAAATGTGTAAATATATATATAAAAATTTATAATAATAATTATTTATAATATTATAAATGAAAATTTAAATGATATTTTAATAATATATTTTAAAATATTTATTTTAAAAATTTAATATATATATAAAAAAATAATAACCAATTATATTAATAAATATTATTTAATATAAAAGATATTTAACGTTATATAAAAACATTTAACGTTTAATAATATATTAATACGTTTAATAATTATATTTAATAGTTTTTACGTTAAATTTTAAAATATAACTAAAATTACATAAAAATGTTAAATTTAAAAAAATTAAATGATAAAAATAAATATTTAATATTAAACCGATTAAACGTATTAAAATAATAAATATTTAAAGTAATTACGATTTTATTAAAATAAACCGTAAAAAAAACATTATAATAAATATAACGGTAAAAAGAAATATTTTATATGCGAAAAACTTAAGTGTTAATTTATAAAACACTTTATTAAAAAACGATAAAAAAAGTATAAATAATAACGAAAATACGTATAAAAGTAAAGATTTAAAAATACAAAAAAAGATTTCGAAAATTTTTAATTAAATATAAAAAGATTAATAATAAATATAATAATAAAAACGAAAAAAATAATTATAATATATGGTTTTTAAAACATAATTATAATAATAATTTATTAAATAAATATTAGATATTATTATTTTTTAATTAATATTTTATAATATATAATAAAGTTAATAATTATTAAATAATAAATATTTTTACAAATTAAATTATATATTATACGTTTATAAAATCGGACGTATTTAATAAATTAAAATATTTTGAAATTTTAATAGTTTTTTACTTAAAAAACCAATATTTATATATATTTTAAGGTATATTACTTAATATAAAAACAGTAAACGTATTAATAAAAGGAAAATTTTAAATGTAAATTTTATAACAAATATATTTTTACATTAAAATAAATATAATAATAATTAAATATTATTTAATTTATTTTAATAATAATTTAAATTAACGAAATTTAAGAATTATTTATGTATTTATTTTATTTAAAATTATTTTATTTTATATTATATTTTTTAATATATCATTTTTATTATATTTAAAAGATATAAACTAATTTAATATATTTTTTAATAATATAAAAAATGTGTTAACTTATAAAAAAAAAATTATTTTATTATCCAAAAATGGGGATATTTATAGTTTTTATTAAATAATCGAAAAATAAACAATTATATATTATTATTTTATAAAAATTAAGTTTTATTAAATTTATTAACGATTTAATTATTTTATAATAAAATGACTTTATAATATTTTAAATAAAACAAGATATAATAAATTAAATAAAATTATTATTAAAAAAATTAATAAATATTATCATTAATGTTAAATGTATAAAAATGCATTAAAAAAATTTAAATTTATAATAAAAGATAATATTAATTTTAACTATAATGTATATGTTAACGTAATGTACATTAAAAATAAATCAATGTTTTATATTATTAATAAAATAACGTTATTTTAAACAGTAAAATTCTTAAAAAATATAATTATTAAATATATTTAAAATACGTTAAAAATAATATAAATAAATAATTATTTTAAACCGTTTAATAAACTTATATTTAATATAAATATAAATTTTATTGTAAATAAATTTGTAATTAATGTAAAAGAATTATTAATTATAATTAAAAAAATGTTAATTAAAATATATAATTTAATTAAATAATTAAAACGGTATTATAAACCAATATAATGTATATATAAAGTTATATTAAAAAATCTTTAAAATATTTAAACGGATATATATTACGTTTTATAAATAATTATTAAAATAATTAACAATATAATAAAATTAAATAGTTTCGTTTTTACATTATTTGTGTTTAATATATATTTTAAATTGGTTAAAAGTTTATTATTTACTTTTTTAATAATAATATATACCGCAATTATGTAAAAAGTAATAAAAAAGATATAAAAATTTAAAATATAATAATAAGTAAACAATATATTAAATATAAAAAATAAACTAAACATAATAAATATATTAAAACTTTTTTTACAATTAAAAATATAAATATATTAAAAAAATAAAAGTTAAATAAAACTTTATAAATTCATTATATATAATAATAAAGTATATATTATTAAAGTTAATAATAAATTAATTAAATTTTATATTATTATTGTAAAATTTTATTATTAAAATAAAATAATTAATTTTTTAAATAATAAAAGTAATAATTTTAACCGTAATTTTAATTTTAACGGTATAACAAATAATTTTATATTAAAAATTAAAGCATTAATAATTAAAAGATTATGGGAATAATTGTTAAACAATAAAAATAAACTTAAAAAAGTTAATAATGTAAATTATTTATTTTTAAAAAAAATTATAAATGTAAAATTTACGGTAAAATTTTATAAAAAAAAAAAGATTATTATGTTAAAACAATTATTTAAAAAATTTAATAAATAAGAAATTAAAGGATTAATCGGAAAAAATATATTTTTATTTAAACGATATAATAAAAAAAAGCACGGAAATATTTATTTATTTAATTTAAAAATTATTTATAAAATTAAAAAAAAAGTAATTAATAAATTATATAAAAAATTAAAACTTATTATATAAAAATATAATAATAAAAGTAAAAAAATAATATTTATTTAATCTTTAATAATATAACGCTTTAATTAATAAATCGTTATTACGTTTATATTTTCTTTAATTGTAAAAGATAAAAAAATTATAATATAATTATAAAATATAACTTAAACGTATATATAGTTTAATATAAACTTAAACCGGATAATTATTATAAAGTTATTAAAAAAATTAAAGTACATATTTTTTAAAGTAATAATAATAATTATAATTAAACCTTTTTATAAAATTCCCGAAATAAAAATACATTAATGGTTTATATATTTTAAATATTATAAAAAAAAACTTTTTATAATTATATTATTATATAACTTATATCTTTTAATATTAAACTTAATAAAACCATTTAAACTAATTATAATGTAAATAAATAATATGTTAAAAGTATCGAATAAAATATTTAATAAATTAAAAAACAAAAAAATACAAAAGGTAAACTTAATGGTAAAACTTAAATTATACCTTTTAAAAAAAAACGCTATAATTTTTAATAAATATATAATATTAAAAGATTTAAAAGGTAATATCCATTTATATTAAAAAAATTAAAGTAAAAAAATTAAAATTATAAAAGTCGGTATAAACATATTATAATAATATATGTAACAAAAAGCCCGTAATATTTATATAACTATTATATACCAATTAAAAACAACGTTTAATATGTTTAAAACGGCGTAACATTAAAAACCGGGTAAAAATAAAATTACCAGATTTAATAAAAGATTTTAATAATAATTTAATAACTTTTAACATGGCTTTTAATACGTTTTATTAGATTTAACAATAGTTAAAATATTTGTTTTTATAAACAAATTATTTATAAATAATAAAAATTTAAATTTTTAAATTAATTACAAAATATTTATTATTAATAAAATTAACAATAATAAGATTTTTATTATAAAAAGTAATTTAATTTATTAAAGTTTAATAAAATGTAAATAAATTATTAAAAACGTTTTAATAAATAAAATATATATTATAATTTACGGCGTAAATATAGTTATGGTAATTAATATAACGGTAACGTTAATTTTTAAAAAATTAAAACTTTTGTTTATTTTAATAATCGTGTATATTGATTTATTTTTATTTTATAAATGTATTGTTAAATTTGGAATAACAAAAAAAAAACGGTTAATAATTAATATAATATTATTATAATAATTATATAAACGATAAAAAATAAATAATATTAAATAAATTTATAAAAAAAATAATCCGGTTAATATTATAATTAAATTAAATGTTAATAAAACGTTAAAAATATTTATTAATATTAATTATTTTATTATAAGGTTATAAAGTTAAGTTAAAAAAAATTAAAAACGTAATTAAAAAACGTTGTTAAAACATTAAAACTTAATAAAAACTTTTATTTTTAACTTATTATTACGGCAATCCCACGTTTAACAAAAATAATAAAATAAATATCGAACTTATTAAAAAATGACCATAAAAATTGTTTATTTATTAAAAAAAAAAAGCTATTAATAAAAAAAATATTTAATATATAAATTAAAATATATTTTAAAATATACTTTAAAAAATCGTATAAAAAACATTTTAACCATTTTATAAAAAAGTTAAATCTTTATAATAACATTTTTTAATTTAATATAAATCTTTTTAACAATATTTATTAAACAATTATCCCATTTTTAAACAATTTTATAACGTTATTAAATTGCGTAAACTTTATTTATTTAACTTTTATTTTTTATTTTTTATAAACATTTCTTTAAATTTTATTACATATTTTTAATAATATTTTAAAAATATTAATAAACAATTATATAATATATATTATAATATATACCAAATAAATATTTAAATTATTAACTTAAATTTTAATAGTTACTTTTATAAATTAATAATAATAAATTAACATATTAATATATAATTTTTAATTATTAACGCAACATTAACATTTAATTAAAACAATTATTACATATTAAACAAAAAATAAAACAAATATTTAAAATTAATTTATTATTTATTTTAAAACAATAATAATATACTTTATTACTTATAACATTAAATTATTAATTAATTATAACATAATAATATTATTAACATAAAATTATTCATTTTATAAATACGTTAATTTAACGTTTAACAAACATTATAAATATATAAAAAAAATTATTATTATAAAAGATAATATTAATTTAAATTAATTTAAAAAAAAAAAAAAAATTACAAAAAAAAAGTAATTTTACACCGTATAAAATTTACATTTAAACTTACGTTTAAATGCCTGGTTTTAAAGGCGTAATTACGTAATAATACAAAAAAAAAAAAGTTATTAATAATAAAACACCGGTCATATAACCATATTACATAATTAAAGTTATGTTTATATATACCGTTTAAAAATTAACTTATACATATGTAAATAAATATTTTTTATTTAATAAATCTCCCACTTTTTTTACTTAATTAAATATAATTAATTAAACCACTTTATTTAAATTACTTTATTATTTTTTACTTTTCGTATTACATAATACACGGCAACATTATTACCACTTTAATAATATAACTTATAATTATATAAATATTAAATTATAAATTAACGAAATAATTTTATTAATAAAATAAAATGTTTAATTATTTAATTGTTAAAATTACATTTAAATTAATTTTATAATTTTTTATTATATATGTAAATGTTTTTATTTAAGTTTAAATTTTTAATAAAACTTATATTTTTATATATGTTAAAATTTTCGATAACGTACGTATTTAAAAAGCTTTAATTTTATAATTTATTTAATGAGTTATAATTTTAACTTAAAAAAACTGGGTTAATAAAATTACTTTATATTTTCGTTTTTTTTATTATTATAATTATTAAAAAATAAATGGTTAATTAAATTATTAAAAGTTATAATAATTGTAAAAATTATTGGTTTATTTAAATAAATAAAAATAATTGTACGTAATAAAATGCGGATATATTATTGTTAAATAAAAAATATATTATATTTATAACGTATAAATATACGTAAGTTACGATAAATTTTTCGTGTGTAATAAACGCCGTTTTATTAACGCGTGTTAAAATTTATTTATTTTAAATCGTCCCGAAAATGTTAAAATAATATAAAGTTTTATCGTATTTATAACGTTATAAAAATATGTAAGTTATAAAAAGTTTATTTTTTTTATTAAAAGATTTAAAATATTATAATAATAACGGTAATTATTTAAATAAATTGCATTTTTTTTAATAATATTTTATTAATTTATAATATTATTAATTAATATTAATATAATAAAATATAAATAATAATATATATTTAATAAAAAATAACATAAATAAAATTATTACAATAATTATTATTAATTTAATAATAAATTATATATATAAATATTATTTATAAAAATTAAAGTTTTATATGTAAATAAATCACATATTACCACGTAATTATTTTTATATAATAATATTTTAATATAATGATTAATTAACATTTAATATTATAATTTAAAAAATATTAAATATATATTTTTAAACTTTATTA
This sequence comes from Daldinia loculata, assembly GCF_022478755.1. Classification (NCBI taxonomy): domain Eukaryota; kingdom Fungi; phylum Ascomycota; class Sordariomycetes; order Xylariales; family Hypoxylaceae; genus Daldinia; species Daldinia loculata. The sequence goes on from NW_026054979.1 coordinate 26,887, forward strand.
CGGTTTAATATAATAAAAATATTAATTTAATTAATATAATATAAAAAATTAACCAATTAAATTAAAAAATTTAATTGTTAATTTAATTATTAATTTAATTTTTAATTATTATATTTATATATTTAAATAATTTTACAATTTTAACAAATATAATATTATAATTAATATTATTTAATAATTTTAATTAATATTATTTAATAATTTTAATTAATATAAAAATAATAATTTAAATTATATATTTATATAATATATTATTATTAAAATATTTAAAGTTTTTTAAAAACAATTATTTTAAATAATTTTATATAATATAAGTTTTTAATTAATTAATTAATTAATTAACTTTATATATATATACATATATTAAAAATTATTTTAAAAAACTTTATTTTTAATTTTTTTATTTTAAAATAATTACATATAACCGTATAATTTATAACCGATATATACGATTAAATTATTTTAATAAATTTAAATTATAAATTTAATATCGTTTATAAAGTTATACTTTTTTTAACCACACCACTTTTTAACCAATTAAAACTTAAAACAACTTTTTAAAACAATATTAAATTTATAATTTAAAGTAAATTTAAAATTTTACACATTAAAATCATACGTTTAACGTTTTAAAATAATAATATTAATAATAATATTAATAATATTATTAAAATAACAATATTAACGCGTTTTTATAATAAGTAATAATTAATTATATAATAATTATTAACTTTATTATTAAATTTATTAATTTAATTTACGCGTTTTAAACTTTTTAAAATGTTAAATGGTTAAAATTAATTATAATACCAATTATAACATTAACCGTAATAATAACCGTAATAACGCGTTAACCATAACGCGTAACAATAACCGTAATAAACGTTAAAGTTTAATATAAATATGTAAAAAAAGTTAAAAATTTAAAAAATAATATTATTAATTTTAAATTATTAAAAAAAAAAAGAAATTTTATACATGGTTATAAAATATTAAATTATTATATTTAAATATTTTATATAAAACTTAATATAATTATATATATTTTAAAACGTTAAAAATTTTTAAACGTTAAAATTTAATATATAAAAACGCGATATTATATAAATATATAAAAAAAATAAAAAATAAAAAAAAAACATATTATTAATTTTAAATCATTAAAATTAAAACTATTTTATATATTATTATAATATATTAAATCATTATAAATATAATATTTGATTTTTTTATTATTAATAAAACCGTTAAAAACTTTTATAACGTTATATAACTTTAAACCAAAAATTTTTAAATATTTTATTTGTGATTTATAAGTATAAATATATAAACCACGCGTTACGTAACGTAAACGGGCGTAATTTAACTCGAAAATTTCGGGTTTAAAGTCATTTAAAATAACGATTAAATAAAAATAATAAAATTTTACATTTAATAAAAACATTTAAATTTTACATCGTTATTAAATTAATTAAATTTAATTAATTTAATATAAAATTATATTAAAAATATAAAATAAAAATAAAAATATTACCAAATAAACGGTATAAAATTTAATTAATAAAAAAACATACATTTTATAAAGTTTAAACAATTAAAATTATTTTAAAAATACAAATATATAATAATAAATTTATATAATAAAAAAAATATTTAATAATATATAATAATTTTACATATTACCGTTTTTATACATATACGTGATATTTTTTAAAATAATTACTTTTAAAAAACTTTAAATATTTTAATAATAATACATCGTATAAATATATAATTTAAATAATTATTTTCGCATTAATTAAAATTATTAAACAATATTAATTATAATGTTATATTTATTAAAATTATAAAATTATTTAAATATATAATAAAATCTTTTAATTTAATAAACGATTACCTTTTTAAAACATATTATATATAACGTTATAACGTATATATTTAAAAAGGTTAATTGCGAAATACCGCAAAAAATCGAGCTAATTGCGCTAACCTGTGGCTGACTACCCTTTTAAGCTAAGCTCACAGATTTTTTTCATTTTGGCACAGTGGCCTGTCTGGTCAACCGTAACCGGGGAGGGGTACAACCTGTGAATCTAAGCGGGGAACAAAATCTTGGGTTATAATGTAACACGGATATGTTGAGGGGTTGCAACGTATTGTGGAATTAGGTTATACTATTTATTTATATTTCTTCGAAATATTCTAGATTCTTACCGGCACAAACAATTCGCAGATGGGCTATGGAAGATTGATCTTAACCCCAACAGTCGGAAAAAGAAGCGATGGAACTACATACTAGCTCCGCCACCAATCCCTCATAGGTGAATAGCTGATTTCCACGGGCACGTAATTTGAGGATAGCATTTCCCCCTCTCGTTTTCTGGTACTTTTCTCTTCTCTCTTTTCGATACACTTTATCGAATCATCGCTGGCATAGCTCCATAGCCTTGGGTTAGATAGTCATACTCAATGGCATCATGGCATGGGTAATCCGTCACGCCCGGGATTTCTCGCCTAAACTGGCAATACCCCGGGGTCAAGCAAGGAGGTTCATCGCCGTGACGGTCCATCGGCAGGGCTGCTCGGGCACGTCTTTCACGAAGCATAATCCACATCAAAAACAATCCACAAAATACGGGCTGATAATTGCTTGGGTTCCTAGACCTATTGTCGATGTAACCTCGAAATACGAGATCGTTATAGCTTGGCAAAATGCTATCGTACTTATTGAATAACGATGGATATAAAGTCGTGCTTTTCACTTTCGTAACACCGCACCTCGAGTTTGAGGCACACATCTTTTCGTGTGTAAACCTGCCGACAACAATATGCGCGTAGGACACTTCCTGTTACCGTTGCTGCTCGCTGCTTCCGGCAGTGCGCAGAGCGCTGAATTCATCTCACGCCGTGACCTCAATGGCACCTTGAAAATCGGTGAAAATGCCACCCCGAGGCGGTTCATCGTCGAGTTGAAGTCGCGTGCGCACAGAGCCCACGTCTCGGCCAAGGTTACGGGACTCCCCGGGCTCCGTGTTGTGAAGGAGTTCGATTCGGATCTCTTCCCGGGCGTAAGCATCGAGTGTGAGAGTCACTGCAGCGCCGAGTCGCTCACAGACGCTCTTGACGCCGATGAAGATGGCCCTGTCGTAGCATCGGTTTACAGATCAACCCTCGTGCGTCTCTTGCCACCCGCGATAGAAGGCGAGTCGTTTAGTAACGACGCGGCCGCTGCTAATTACTCGGTCCATGGCTCGACAGGTGTCGAGAAGCTACACCAAGCCGGAATCATTGGCGAGGGTGCGATAATTGCTGTCGTTGATAGTGGCGTCCAATATACCCATCCTGCGGTAAAGTCCTCCGTCCGAAATTTGCCTACCCAGTTAAATAGACGAATTTCCATATTCGCTAACAAGGACGCGTTTATAGCTCGGTGGAGGCATTGGCCCCAACTATACAGTAATTGGCGGTTACGATCTTGTCGGCAGCGGTTTGTCTCTACTCCTAATTTATTGTTATGTAGCCGCGCATGTGAGGCTGACTTTCATTTATTTCATCAGCATGGCCTGATGTACCAGCCGAGCCCGACAACGATCCGATGGACGAATATGGCCACGGCACCCATGTCGCAGGAATAATCGCAGGAAAGAGTGACCAGTAAGCCGCTCTTGTGATATGGTTGCATCGCCCCCGTCTAAATACTGACACGAGATAGATTTGTTGGTGTTGCTCCAGGTGCCAAATTACTTTCCTTCAAAGTCTTCGGAAACAGTGGCTATTCAAACGAAGAGACGGTTATCGAAGGGTTTCTCAAAGCCTTCGACTCGGGGGTAAGCGGACTGGACCTTCACCCCCTATTAAGACGTTAAAAGGTTGCTTATGTTCAACCCACCGCTAACTGTCCTCTAGGCTGATATCATTAGCGCAAGTCTGGGAGAGAATAGCGGCTTCACCTCAAATGCTTGGGCCGTACTAGCTTCGAGGATGGTCGAAAAAGGCGTAGTTATTTCTATTGCTGCAGGAAACGAAGGCGACAATGGCCCGTTTGATGCCAGCAACGGAGCCTCGGGGAAGAATGTTCTTACTGTAGGAGCTGCTGAACCCGGGGCATTCCCTGCCCAGGCTTTTTCGGCGGACTTTAAACTGGGTGGCCAGTCAAACGAGACACAGATCGCTTACATACCCTCGTCCAGCTTTTTCCCTAATACCATCCTCGACTGGCCTATCAAAGCGGTATCGCTCAACTCATCAGTAGAGGATGATGCCTGCAGCCCACTGCCGGCTGACACTACCAGCTTCAATGGAACTATCGCACTGGCCAGAATTGGAGGGTGTGAAATTTCCGTCAAGCATACCAACATTGCAGCCTTCGGCGCACAATACGTCTTATTCTACAATGATGACAGACCGTACCAAACGTTATATACCAGCAATACCACTGGCCTCATAGCAGCCATAGAGGCCCGCTCAGGTAAAGCAATTGTCGACGCAGTCGCCGCAGGTGTCGAGGTTACGGCGTCGTTTGACATCGACACCGCCCACTACGTCGGCCTTTACAATTCAGGTAGCGGCCGTCCAGCGCGATACACGTCCTGGGGAGGAACCTACGATCTTGCACTCAAGCCAGATATTGCCGCTCCGGGTACCAAGATCCTTTCTACTTATCCAACCGACCAGTACCGGGTACTCAGCGGCTCAAGCATGGCCACTCCATATATTGCTGGCGTAGCCGCGCTGTGGGTAGGCAAGTTTGGTGGACGAGCTGCCCACGCAGATGATCCTGCGTGGGCTAAACGACTTACCGCCAGAATCATGGGCACCGCACGCGCTGTTCCCTGGGCTGACTGGTCTACAAGTACTACCGACTACGGGTTCTGGGCGCCGACTACACAAGTTGGTGCTGGGTTTGTTGACGCCGAGCGCGTGTTAGAATATTCTACAGAGCTCGGGTTCGAGGGCCGCAAGTTCGAGCTTAACGATACAGCTCACTTTACCGGTACGCACTCGGTTGACATCACTAACTACGGGGACAAGCCTATCACGTACACGTTTTCGCTACAGGATGCCGGCGGCTACGATTCGTGGAATCCGATTGTACCGGGCCACCCACAATCATTTATTCCCGGGCTCAAGCTCTACCCAGAGGTAAACCCAGTAAAGATGACCCCTAAGATTTCATTCCCTAAGGGGGACTTCACTGTTGCTCCTGGCGAGAAGAAGACAGCTGAGTACGGATTCCTCTCTCACGTCCCCAAGGCGATAAAAATGGAGATTATTATGTTAATACTCTTGTAGATTTATTTTCACCGCCCCAGAAGGACTCAACACCAGCAGCCTACCCGTTTACAGCGGCAAGGTCTTAATAAGCGGCGATAATGGCGAGCAACTTGGCGTTCCTTACTTTGGTCAGTATTTATGTGCAATTCGTATTAATATTGGCATAGGATACGGTTTTATCTAACTACGAAGGCAGGTGTTGCTTGCGACCTCAACCAAACCATTACCAATATTTGGGACTACGGTAAGAACTACCCTTGGTTGACATCTGGGGTCTCGGACAATAGAATCCAAAAGAAGTCCAAGTAAGCTCCCGACCCTTTGTGCCGAATATTCTTAGTACAAAAATATTAATATGTTAATTAGCTTTACCTTCAACCTATCCCGCGATGCGCAAGACTTCCCTAAGCTTAATACTGAGTTCGCCTGGGGTACGGAAGAGTTACGCTGGGATGTAAGTTTACACTCTCCACGTTGCATAGATATCGTTAAACTAACTCCCCGTCAACCCAGATCTTCGACGAAGATTATACCGAATCCGACTGGACTTACCCACCTCAGGTCGGCAAGAATAAGTATGTCGGATCGGCCACAAGTTGGAACGGCACGTCAAAATCTCAATGGTTCACACCGGGCCAAGACAGCGAGGATGATATCTTTTCTTTCCCGCTATACGACCAGCCGCGCAATAAATGGGGAATCTACTACTGGCTAGGGCGGTTCGCCAACGGATCGAGTATCCAGGCTGGATCTTACAGATTCCGCATCGCTACTCTGAGACCGTTGGGTGATCCTCAAGTATCGTACGATTGGGATATTTGGGAGACGCCAAAGGTTACAGTCCTACCACTAGCGGAGACAAATACATCGACTTCAAGATAGCTCATTTCTTGTATAGGTAGGTAGTTTACGCTAGGAACATTTGACAGGAGTACGATAGCGATGAAATAAAAGAATGGTGTTAAAAAGAATGAAGTGCATTAGGAGAGGTAGCTGTGGCCTTGATTAACAGTCTTATGCAAATGTATACGATTAAAAGGGTTTAGATCGCAAGCTAACAGGTATGTTGCGCGGAGAGTGGTAAAAAAAAAGAAAGAAAAAAGAAAACGTTAATGTGAATCTCTCGATCGGGGAATTGAACCCCGGCCACCTGCGAATTCAATGACAAGCAGGTATCCTAACCACTAGACGAATCGAGACTTTTCTTTGGTGGTGATGGAGATTCGCTCGCGGTAGAATAATTTATAGGGCAAGATTGTATCATTTGTGGGTCCACCGTATGTCACGCTAGGCTATTCTGAGAGTTCGCAGTTTTAATGCGCGTGCGATACGGCAGCAATTGACTTCGGTAGTAGGAATATTACCATACTAAACTCAACCATATTGAAGTTTCTTTTTCTTCTTTTCACTATAAGTTGTTCCTTTTTTTTCGCTAGTACATCTCGTTAAGTTACACTTTATATGATTAGCTTTCAGATATTAAAACGTAGTTTGGAGTTTGGGATAATCCTGAGCACGAACGTGCAAGTCCCCAAAGATGGCCGCCGAGTCGTCGCCCGGTAGGCTCTCCATGCGGTGTGTGTCTTCATCTTCCAGCTTTTCCAGCTCCTCTACGGGGTCCTCCTGGCCGTCTTTCTGACCCCTCTGCGGCTCGGTGGCTTTTTTAATGCCGCTCGATTCGCCAATTAGTAAAAATTGAGTGTTTACATAGTCGAGATGCTTGGGCTGCGTAGCGACCCATCGTAGGCCGCGGAATCCATCTTGCAACCTACAGCGCAAATTGTTAGCTGACAGCTAATCTAAGTCAATGCAATTTTATGAGGACTTACTCCTTTGGATATTCGGGAGCTCGGGGAAGGGAAGTACCCTTCGGAGGCTCATACTGAGGGTTTCTGGTGCTTATAATGAAGCTTCCTTTCTTCTTTAGCCCAATTTCCTTCTGCACCTCACCAAGATCATCCGGTAAAGTTACCATGTAGGCGAGATGGGATTTTCGGCCGGTACTCGTAATGGCGTAGATGCCTTCCGCTACGGGGGTAGCAGCAGGCGTGTGTCGAACACCGGCCGTCTTAGTGGTGTAGTCCGACGCAGACAGGAACTCATCCTTTAACGTCTTAAAAGAGGTATGCGACTTCTCGACGAACGCGATCCACCTATCCTTACCACTCAAGGGCAATACTTTCTTTGGAATAGCGATCAAGCGACTATTCCCAGCGTCGTCGATCGTGCCTTCGCCAAGCTTTGCGTCCTTGGCTAGGGGACGTAGGATGATGTAACTGCGGCGAATATCATCGATGCTGCTAGGCTCGTCGATACCTACCCTGCCGCGGATAAAGAAGTATATGATACCCTTCTCCAAGATGTTAGACGGGACGACTCCTTCTCTCGCCCCTACTTGCTCGGCCGAGCCCCTTTGATCTATTTCCTCTTGGGTGACCCCATTTTTACCATCTATACTGTTCCCATTAGCTGGTAGCTGGCTTGTGCCGTCGCCGTACGCTTCAGTAGGACTGACTAGGTTAGTTAATTGTCAATGCCATACAAGATCGTGTTGTAGAAGTACCTCGGAATAGTATCTTCTATGGTTTGCTGTTTCTCATCGCCGTCATTTTTAGTACGTTTAGATTCTGGCAATGCCTTCGTATTTAGTTGGTGCTTGGAGCTAACCCCTGCTCTGTTTTCATCCTTCGAGGTCGGCTCAACTTTGGCACCGGATCTAGTGGTGGGCATATTAGAAATTCGTAGCGGCTGTTAGGAATTGAAAGTGGTACGAATATATGAAGCGGAGAGGATGTGAGGAGCTTTGATCTTAGTCTCGACGATAATCTAATTGACTGTGAGATAGGTTGGCGATTTTATATATAAATAAGGAGTTGGTAAGCTTGAATGTTAGATATAGCTTGACAAGTCTTGCTAGTAGCTTGGATCACTCTGATGTCATTAATCTGATTTAAGGCTATCCTATTTCAAGGACATACAAGGAGCTTGGGCCATATTCATAATGATAGCTGTTTTCCTCTTTGGGAAAGTGAGGTCATATTAGTACGCATCAACGATCACAACTCTGGATATAGAATTGATACACGTTATTCGGGATATATCATGATTACATCTGATGGATTATGTTGGCGATCCTATTTATATTCGATTATATAATTTGGAAATTTGAACATAATGTCTTATCGTCAATGTGAGGAATCATCATATTATTTCCTACTGGTTATAAGCAATTGGGGAGAGATCACAGCATGCGCGTCATGGCTGACGGGGATATTATGTGATCGACGAGCTAGTATTATACAAGTTAGATCCAATAAAGGTATTTTTTTACCTTAACTAATTGATACTTGAAAAGTCTTTAAAGTTGGTAGTTAGTTGGTATTTTTCATTTAACTACCTGTTATAACTCTTGCATAATAATTCCCTTCGCGTAGAGAATCGCGGCCGCGTTCCGTCGTATGCTTTCGTATTTTCTTAACGCCAAGGGATATTAGTTATAGATGGTACAAGATAACCACACCTAGGCGTGTGGTTTGCGTGATAGTACCATGCTTGGAGTGGACAATAGTATATGTGCTGTTTTAAGTTGCATTCCATTCAAGCTGCGCATCCTCCTGGAGCGCTTTGACTTAAACGAGGTGGTATTCAACACTATCAATACGCGAACATGGAACAGGAGTAATAATATTGACCCAAGAAAACTCACTATAAATACAAGAGGAATCACAACGAAGAGACGACGAACTAATATGTTAAGAATGTCTCTAGTGAGGTTTTATGGCATTTATCTCGCTCGATGTGACGAGGTGTTTTCATCATTTATTAATATCTATCGGCGGTCCACATATGACTTACCCCTGAACCTATTCCGCTGATGCCCCACCGGCCGGGCATGTGCGTCAAAAGAGATCTCACCACCATCCCCGTCTCGGATAGTATCCGATATCTTACACACAACCAATACCAAGAGTAGTTCTCAACTAGCAGAGGCCAAGCCAACGCTGAATGGAACATCATTAAACAAAATATTTCCCTTCTGGGAAAGCCATAACCGCTGATTAGCTACATACGACTTAGGTCGCGCACAGGTCGGTAACACGTTCCGAATTTGCATAGTCTAAGCCTCTTAGGGTCACTCTTAAGGGTCTCTCCTAGGGGACTACTCATTGGGTGGGGATTTGGCGAGTTTATATAAGCCGTTCCCTAACAGAGAGAAATAGATTCACGATGTTGAGTTGCTACGGTGGTTTCTCTTTATCTATCTTGAGCAAAACTTGATAGACGGCAACGAGATCCTATTCTAGGCTCAGCCGCTCACTCTCATTAATTATATCCTACATCTGACCGATCCATTCTTTTATATATTATTGTTTACTTAATTGCTTTCATTCTTTATCTTATAAACTTGCACTCATTAAAATGAAGCCGGCAACACTCGCTCTCCTCCTTGGCCCTGTGGGCATTGTAGCCAGGCCATGTGGTGGCCATCGTTCTCAGACAGCTTCATCTACAATTTCGTCTACAGTTTCTTCGACAACATATAATACTACCGCATCATCGACTAGCGAGTCTACTACAGCAACTTCAATTCCTTCCATCACTTCCACGACGATTCCCTCGGTAACTCCTTCCGTTACATTGTCCACCAGCGAACAGGCTACCTCTTCCACGACGACATCTGCTGCCCCAACGTCTACTCAAGGTAGCGGCTCCTCATCTGACAGCATTGACGAACTATTCAAGGCGAAGGGCAAGCTTTACTACGGCACCGCAGCTGACTCTGGCACTCTGTCCAAGTCCCAAAATGCCGCTATCATCAAGAAGGACTTTGGGCAACTAACCCCTGAGAATAGCATGAAGTGGGATGCTATCGAACCAACCCGTGGCGGCTTCAGCTTTGGCGGTGCCGACGCGCTTGTTAACTTTGCCGTGCAGAACGGCCAAAGCATTCGCGGCCACACTCTCCTCTGGTACCAGCAGCTACCGGACTACGTCAAGGCCATCACAGATAAAAAGGAGCTTACCAGCGTCATTGAGAACCACATTAGCACCATTGTCGGAAGATACAAGGGCAAGATTCGCTCTTGGGTACGTAACAGCTAACTCTGAATATGAAAGGGAAAACACGCTAATACGATTGGTTTAGGATGTTGTAAATGAGGTCTTCACCGAGGATGGTACCCTCCGCGATTGTGTCTTTACCCAAGTTCTAGGCGAAGACTTTGTCCGTATCGCTTTCGAGGCGGCGCACAAGGCGGACCCAGATGCCAAGCTTTACATTAACGACTTCCATCTCGAGAGCGGAACGTCCGCCAAGACCACCACCGGCATGTTTGAGCACGTAAAGAAGTGGCTCGCTGCCGGCATCCCGATCGACGGTATTGGTATCCAAGGTCATCTCGGCGGTGGCAACCCCAGCGCTAGCGCAATGCAGGCTGGATTGGAGAAGCTCGCTACGACCGGTGTAAAGGAACTTGCCATTACCGAGTTAGATATCGTCAACGCGTCGGTCGATGAGTATGTTAAGGTCACCAATGCTTGCCTTGCTGTCAAGAAATGTGTTGGAATCACCCTATGGGGCGTGAGCGATGCTGTGAGTCTCCTATTCTAAGATACCCGACATCAAAAACTAACTTCCTTTAGGATTCGTGGCAAGCAAAGAGTTCACCGCTCCTTTTTAATACTAGCTACCAGCCCAAACCTGCATATGATGCTATCGTTAAGGCTCTCGCATAAGCAGCTTTGTGATATCAGTAATTAAAGCATAATGCGCTACTCTGATGATGGCGAATAATTTTCACGGGCTTGAGCAGTCCATAATTGTAATAGCTGAAGCTATCTAAAGGCTAGGGTCTCGATGAGCTACTACGATAGTTTCCACTTCTCATTCCTCGAAGTGATGAGCACAAGGGGATATGAACCGAATTAACACATAAATTAACTGTAATTTAATCGTAATCTATTTACTAGTCAACGATATCACAGCGACCAATGAAGAAATTAACCCTTCTTAAAATCAAGTGACCACCCGGATAAACCTGTTGCCTTGAACGAATCATCATTAATCATCTTAAACACTATCCATTAACTCACTCAGTAGTAACGAGGCCTTGAAGATGAATTAATAGCCCATGTATACCCATCTGATTTAAGTCAGGATTGTTGTTGTCTTCTAACATAATCGTAACCACCCCCTAAATATTATACCTCAACATAATTTCCCTAAGGGGCACTTTGGCATTCCATCCCTTGGACTAGAATTATAGCACTGACCATGGAACCCTTTAACCATTCATGCCTTATCAGAATTCTGTAGGTATTTATTCATAATAATCCAGATTGCGTATTTTGGTTTGGGATATCCAACAACGCGGGCGCCACATTATATCACTCTGCCCTTCATCTGCTTATCCCGGATGTTCAAGTTCTTCCAAGCTAGCGCGCAGGGAATCGTCAGCGACAGGGCAGCGCACGCAGCAATGCACATACGCTGCATGCCTTCACCATAAGCATCCATGATAGCCAAGCGCCCGGGCGTTTCCCATTTATACGACAGCTGCACTACGAGGCTCCCGAAAATCTTGCTGGCTTGGTCCTTAAGCTCTAGCGGGAGGTGCTTCTCAAGCAGACCGGGCATACTATGTGTCCATATCCCACCACTGACGCCAAGGCCGATTGTATCTCCAACCGCAGTGAATAGAGCGAGGAGCGCAAGTACCATGGCCACGTTAGTATGTTCGGCGGCGGCCATAATAGCAATCTTTTCGGTTACAACAAGCGTCTGGCAATGATTAGACTACAAATCAGTGGCCTTGAGAATAAAAGCGTCTATGCTTACCGAGGCGCCTATAGTCTCAAGCACTTGACACATGGCCACCAAACCGAGTGGAGTACCTGGCATGCGGTACTTGATCATCAGCCCGGCGCTCATAACCAGCAGAGGAGCTGCGATGAGCGCTAACCACTTATACCGGTTTGTCACACGGATTAGATAACCGATAACAAAACTCCAGGAGCATGAGCCCAAGTTGTAGATGTTACCGATCTAGCCTGCATCTTTTATGGATAAACCGAAGACTACTTGAAGCTGGCTTTGAAAGCTAACGTATCAGGACATTGGGTCAGCTTACAATCATACCTGCCTAGAACATTTGATGACCCCTTTTAGAAAACGGCGATTATAAGACTATTCGACTTACTACTAACTCGTTAGCCACTATTGTTAAAAGAATGCCGAGGAAAGTTCACGGAATTAGAGGGTTTGATACATACCTACGAGCCCCAACACCTCGACGCGAGGAACATCACGCCGCTCATGATGCAAGCGCCCATAACTGTACGATCCCACAGCAGATGGAACGATACGAGAGTCACTTTGGCGAAGTACTTCTCCCAAATGCAGAAAGCGACAAGTGACCAGCCACCAATAACGATCATGGTGATGATCGCAGCCAACCTCCATTTATCAGTCTGATACGTGGCGAGACTAAGGGGTAATATGATGAGCGAGAATCCGGCTACGACAAGAACCATGCCGACAACTCGAAATAATTAGCGAAAACTACCATAGAATACGCCATCCTCTCCCAGACATACCGTCGAACTCAATTGCATAATGCATTACGCTTTGTGACCATGTCCGACCGGAGTCACGAACAGCAGCGGGGAACCGCTTGCGAGCCTCCTTGCGAGTGTATAGCAAGATCCAGAGAACTGGAATCGCAGAGAAGGGAATAATAATTGCTAGGGTACCATAGGCCCATCGCCAACCAATACCAAGAAGAAAGTCTTCGGCGGCGGCGGGTCCTGCAAATGTGGTTGCTAAAAACGGAGCAGACATCACAGCCAAAAGCAATGCTCGGTTCCTCAATTTCGAAGTATCCGCAACCAAAACGTCGAGCACAAAATTCATGCCATTCTCACCAACGCGGTAGAATACCTTTTGAATCAGCCACCGTTAGCATTCTAGTATACGTTTAGGTTGGGAGAAGAGGTAAGAAGCGTACGAGAGCCGCAGCATAGGTTTCGACATTTCTGCTCACGGCCATCAATACAATCCCTAGCGTAGCGAAGCAGGTCATCAAAGCGAACCCTTAGGGTCGACCCCAGATATCGATGATCTTTGCGATAGGAATGCGCGAGACGCCCCCGAAGATGGATGCTACTACATGCGCTGTCGTGAGTAGCGAATGCCGCTGGAAGTCGCTTGTAACGTAAGCGATGAAAGAGTTAAACAGGCTAGACCCAAAAGCTAAGATAAAATTGACGATCAGCAGCCTAAGTATAAATCAGTACGTGGCTTATTTCATATTTTCGGTTTATTAACATGCGTATCTGATTATCATTAATTTCTTCGACCAAGTCTGAGTGATAGCTTCGATGTCTCGAACGCCATCTTGGCCTTCTATGTCTGGAACGTGCTTTTCGTCAATGTCAACGCTACCACGACCTTCGACGTTTTGAGCCGCGGCCCGGCCGATTTCGTCTATAGTAGCCGAGTGTGACGACTCCTGAGGTCGGACACCAGTATTAGTAGTCTTGGGGCCTACTTTAGGGGACCTCTTCTCGTGCATCTCTGTCATAGTAGCTCTAGTCTACCCACTGAAAGTGAGATACAAACGCGATTTGGAAGAGACCTCTAGAAATCAAGACTCGGCCGATTAAAGCAAGGCTTGGAGTATAAGAGGTAATAACCCCAGGTAATACAAACGAGAGCGGAGACAAAGCTGCCATAGACTGTGTTACCCTTCATCGATGGGATGGTTACAAAGCTTTCCTAAGGTCAAGTAGGTACTGCAATGTTGATCCGCCCGAGATGGAATATCATTGGCGAGTTATCATATAGATGATCTGATAAAATAAGATAACGGGGGACCCCTGGTAGCTTGGCGACTAAATTTATCTGATCTCTCGTCTATGCCGATGAGGATAAGCCAGCTATCGGTATAGGACTTGACTGGTAGAGTCGCGTTGCGTTTGTTCTGGAATCATTGCTTGAGAGACGATACGCATGGTATAACTTAGGTCATAAGAACTTTCTAGATAATCTATCTAAATTCCACCTATACGGCTAAGTGACTGTCATAAGATGGCGTGGCTTGAAGGTAACATATGAATACGATCCTTGCATGAGTCTGCAAGGGGTGATTCACCTCAGAATGAATCCCGCTAAGTGAATTTCAATCACCCCCGCTTCGCGATATATACATAATTCAATTCCAGATTGCATACTTCGTAGTTGCAACTATCGTAGCTCCTTCGCGTCGCTTCCCAGCTTCAACTCAGGCCTTTTCAATCCGACATCCCAAACCAACTATTACTCGTCTCGCCCCAAGATGTCCAGGAAACCGGTTAAAGGCGAGTATATCGAAACCGTAAGATAGCTCCCCACTATAAACAATATAGTAGTGCTTAATTAACATTTCTACCTACGATAGGATACAGGGAACAAGGTCTCGAGGAAGGCCATCCTGATCGGAACCCAGCACATCATGCTAGGCGGCAAGACCATCATCCAGGCCGAAGCCATGATTCGCGGCGATCTAGCGAGGACCGGGCAAGCTGTATCAGGCTCAGCCGCCGCTCCTGGTAGCAATACGGCCGTGGCTATCGGTCGCTACTGTTATCTGAGCAAAGGATGCTGTTTGCGCCCTCCAGGTCGCATATACAAAGGGTCAGTTGCGCATAATCTAGAAGAGCATAGTTTACAAGAGCTCCCATCTATTTTGAAAGTTACGTGCTAACTATCCATATCTCTCACCTCTCAGATCCTTCACCTTCCTCCCCCTCCGATTAGGCGACCACGTTTTTATCGGCGAGGGCACCGTCGTCCAAGCAGCAACCGTCGGCAGCCACGTCTACATCGGCCAGAACGTCGTCGTTGGCGAATTTTCTATCATTAAAGACTACGTCCGTGTCCTCGAAGGCACCGTTATACCCCCAAACATGGTCATACCAAGTTTCAGCATCGTTGCCGGCCAACCAGCCCGAGTTATCGGCGAGGTGCCCGAAGGCGGCCACGAGGCATTCGAGCTCCGAGAGCTGTACAAGACAGTCGGGAATAATCCACAGCCGCTACCTGTCTAATTTACAATTGCCATTGGTGCGATGTGCGCTCTTATATCCCTACACTCGTTGGTTGGATATAACCAAAATGCTCAAGCATCACGGCCAGGCCGACCCAGTTACAATCGCGTATCAGGACTACTTTCATGACGTATCGAATCAATCATCGTCAATGCTAATCGTCAATGCTAATCGGCGTGTCGCTCCAATCCTAGATCGGAATCGAATCGGTCATATGCCATTTCAGTCCTCTGACCTGAAGGTAACATCTACTTGAAACGCATGCGCTCCTTGGCCACATTGTGTAGAGGGAACTCACCAGATTTCATGGCTTGCATTACGCGCTACTCTCAATATAACCCCGAACTCACCCCCTTCACCAACGAAGAGGGCTAACGGGTTAGATATGATATATGAGACATGAGGACTAATAAATACCCGCACCGCGCTATCATGGATAAACAAGGTGCTGGATTTCTTCCGGTGAGTAGCGAACCAGGTCAATAGCAAGTATCGCAGCTAAGATTAGCAACGCTTAGGATATCTAGGAGACGTTTGTTGAGGTCGTCACCTGTTCATGAATATTGATTTCGGTCGTAAGAGAAACTTGGTGTCGAGGTGAAGGTTTCAAATATGTTCTCTACGGCCTACAACTGATAGTCATATCATATTTTTAGGGTTAGTTAGGGTTAAGTTAGGGTTAGGGTTAGGGTTAGGGTTAGGGTTAAGGGTTAAGGGTTAAGGGTTAGGGTTAGGGTTAGGGTTAGGGTTAGGGTTAGGGTTAGGGTTAGGGTTAGGGTTAGGGTTAGGGTTAGGGTTAGG
>NW_026054980.1:0-41883 GCF_022478755.1 Daldinia loculata
AAATATTTTATAAAATTTATATAAATTAATAATTTATTTAAAATTATAATTTTTTAAAGGTTTAATAAAGTTTTATATTTAATAATTTTATAAAAATTATTAAAAATATTATTATTTAAAATATTAAAGGTTTTTTACGTATAAAAAAATTTGTTATATATTATTTTGTAGTAGTTTTTATATTATTAAAAAGGATAAATTTTTTTTTAAAAAAACTATTATTTTAAAAACGTTATTTATATTTTTATTTATTTTTTAATTAAGGTATAAGGTAGTTAAGGTAAGATTTTTATAGAAAGTATTTAAATTTTTTGGAAAAATATGGTATATTTTTTTAATTTAATTAAAAAGGTAAGGTAAAAAGATTATATAAAAAAGGTAAAAATAATATAAAAATGGATTGATTTTGATTTTAATTGAAAATTTAATCAAATATAGTTAACAATTATATAAATGTAAATCGTAAGATTTAAAAATATCGGAAGATTTAAAAGTATTGTTTAATAAATAATTATGTTATATTTTGTTATTTTTTAATTGTTTAATAAAGTTATAATATGTTTCCAATGGTATTAAAATGTTGTATGAAGGTTTTAACACCAATAATATGATCTTTAAAAAAGTGGGTTTATGGTGGTTTTTCGTATTTTAATTGTTGTAACAGGTAAATTTAAAAAATAATAAAAAAAAAAATAAAAAAATAATATAATATTTTTTATTAAATATAAAATATTACATTAATAACTTAAAAACCATTTGTTAAAATAAAGTTATTAATTATAAAATCTTATTTAATATAAAATTTAATAAATTAAAAAAAAAAAGAAAAAATTTTTTTTATAAGTTATTTTAATAATATAATTAACATATAAATAAAATAAATATAATAGTTTATTTAATAATTTATATAAATTATTATAATAATAATATTTATTATATATTAAAAAACAATATTATTATTTATAAATTTAAAAGTATTTATTATAATATTAAAAAGTAATATATTAAGCCATTTTTATTTATATTTTAAAAAGTTAAAAAAAAAGCACGATTAATTAATAAAATATTATAAAAAGCTTAAATATGTTATTTATAATATACGAAATTTAAACTTTTAATATATATTAAATTAAAAAAAATATAAGTTTATAAAAATACGTTTTAAATTTATAAAATGGTATAAATTATGTTATTAATTAAATAAAAATAAAAATAAAAATAATAACTATTATTTTAATTTATTAATAATATAACCTTTAAAACGTTAAAAGTAAAATTTAAAATAAAGTTGTTTTTAACGTTTAATTTTTATTATTTACGTATTTATTTTATTTTAAAAAAAATGGTTTTAATTAATAATAATTAATTTACTTTTTATAAACTTTTATTTTAAAAAAAAATAAGTTAATAATAATTAATTTATTTTTTATAAATATAAATAATTTATTAAAAAAGATAAATTAATAACAGTTAATTTATAATTTATAAATGTATAAATTAAATTAAATTATTTATATAAATTTTAAATTACGGTATTTGTAAAAAATATTAATAAAAAAATAAAAATATTTATTTAAATATAATTTTTTTATATAATTATTATTTTAATTAAAAGGTAATATATATTTTTTTTATAAATATATATAAAATTATAAATAATTATTATTTTAATTAAAAAGTAATAATAAAGTAAAAGTAAAAAAAATAACTTTATTAATTATATAAAAGTTTTTTAAAATAAAGGTTTTAAAAGATTTAAAAGTGTGTTATATTAATAAAGTTTTTAACCAACGTTATAAATAGTTTTTAATTAGTTATTAAAGTGGTTAACTTTAGTGTAAGCTTTTTTGCCTTGTATAAAAAGCCACATATATATACGGTAAATAATTGTTTTTTTAAATTAATTTAAACTTTTATTTTAAAATTTATCTTTAATTTATATCACTTGATTAACATAATAATAAACGTGTTTAATAAAAAAGTTTATTTATTAATATAAATATCGGTTATTTAAATATAATAAACGGTAAATCGATATAATAAACGTATTAAAAAAAACTTTTTATAATAATTTAATTGTTAAAATAATACACTTTTAATAAGTTTTTCGTGCGTAATAAACGTAAACGTTATAAGTTTATAAATTAAACTTTAAATATTAAAATATTATTATTAAATAAAAAATATATCGTATTTATAATAAATTTTTTATACGTAATAAACGTAAACGTTATAAATTTATAAATTAAACTTTAAATATTTTTAAAATAATAAAAACTATAAAATAATTAAAAAAACTTTACGTAATAATTTAATTATTAAAATAATATGTTTTTAATAATTTAATTAAATAAAAAAAAACTTTACGTAATAATTAAATGTTAAAATAATACATTTATTTTAACGATTTTTTAAACTTTTTTTTTTTTAAACTTAATTAATTTATATTTAACTTATATATTAAACATTAATCAATGTTAATATATAAAGTACAAACGGTAATATATATTAAATAAAAAAACAAAATATAATATAAAATAAAATTATCGTAATAATTATTATTATAAAAATAATAAATTATATATATAAATGTTATTTAAAAAAAATTACTTTTTATATAAAAAATAATCACGTGTTACCACGTGATTATCCTTACGTAATGATATTTTAACAAAACATAATTATATTTTAAATATTTATATATTTAATTTTAATTTTATTATACGTTAAATATAAAATAATAAAAAAAAAATCGCGTTTATATATTAATTAAATATTTAATTTAACCGGAAATTTATTTTTTAATAATATATTTTCACTTTAATAAATAAAACCAAATAAATAATATAATATATAAAAAACTTTATTAATATTAAATTTAAATTTTTAATAAAATTATTTTATAAAATAATAATTATATATATATTACCAATTATTACGTATAAAACAAAAATATAATATATAAAAAAAATTAAATTATTTATAAATAATGTTTAAATTAAAAGCAAAAAAATTAACATTAAATAAAACTTTTAATTTATAAAAATTAATAAAATTTTAAATAATATTATAAAAGTTATATTTTTTATTTAAAAAATAACTTTTAAAAATATTATTTATAAAAACGTTAAATTATTTATAATAAAAATAACCTTTAATAAAATCCGAAATAAATTAATTTTTAAATTTAAAACTGTTAATAAACGATATTTTTTAATAAATAAATTAACTTTAAAACCTGTAATATATAAACATAATATTAAAAATTTTATTAAAACATATATATAAATATAATACGTAATAAATTTTTTTTTTTTTTTTTAATTTAAACTTTTAATATAATAATATATATTAAATTTTAAAAAAATATAACCAAAGTTTTTTAAATATAATTATATATTTTTTCCGATATATATACCGTAATTTATTTAAATAATTTATAATTAAAAAATTATATAAAATATAATTACATTTTATATAAAAATTAATATAATATTAAATACAATTATAATAAATTACGTTAAACGAAAATTTTTAATAAAAAAATAAAAAAAGTTAAATATAAATTTTAAATAATTTTAAAAATTAATAACAAATATTTAATTTATATATGTTTAAATAATATAACAATTATTAAAAAATTTAAAAAAAACCACTTTTAAACTTTTAAAAAACTTTTTTAAACTTTTAATATTTAATTATATTAATAAACGTTAAAATACGTTAAATATTTAATTATATTAAAGTTATAAAAAATAAATAAACCAATAAATTAATTAAATAAAATATTATATTTTCGGAAAATTTAAATAAAACTTTAACATACGCCGTAATATTCCGTTAATGCCATGTTAAAACGATTATAAATTTCCGAAAATAATAAGTTAATAAAGTTAAACTTTTAAACTTATATTAACTTTTTAAACTACCAGTTAAGTTTAAATATTTATAAAAATTAAAGTTATTAAAAAAAATATTACACCACTTTTTAACCGTTTATTTTAAGTATAAAAATTTTATATAATATTATAAAAAATTTAATTATTTAAATATTAAATTAAATTACATTTACGGTAAAGTTAAAACTTTAAACCATTTAATATTTTACAAAAAAATTTAAAAGTTTAATATAAAACAAAAATGGTTTATTTTTAAACTTAAACCGATAAATTAAATTATATATTAATAAAAACTTTTAATAAAACTTAAAAAATTTAAACATTTTTTAAAAATTACATAATATTTTTAAAAAATTAACCTTTAATATTAAATATTAAACAAATAAAATAAAACTTATTTAAAAAGCTTAAATTAAAAACTTTTAATTTATAAAAAAAAACTTACTTTTTTTTTTTTTTAATCGATTTTTTTTCGATTTTAAATTTTTGTTTTTACCGTTTTTTTTTTAACTTATATTTAAAAAAATTATAAAAATTATAAAATTTAAAACAATTTAAAAATATAACGTTTAATAACATATCGCGTAATAAAAACGTTTTAAAATTATATTTAATAATTAAACCGTAATAAAACGGTATTTACGGTTAAAATAAATTTTACATTTTTAAAAATATAATATAAAATAGTTTAAAAATAAATTAATAACGTTTTAATAAACGGTTTTTAAATATTAATTTTATATTAAACATAAATTTATTTAAAAAAATTAATAAAAACGGTTAAAATATTATTATATATATTTTTTAAAGTTAAATTTACAAAATATTAAAAGATTAATAATATAATATATATATAAATAAATATTTTATATATTAATTTTTAAATAGTTTTATACGCCGTATATTTTTAAAAAAGTTTGCAAAAGTTGGTTTTTCCTTTTTACCCCGGTGTTAAATATATTAACCAATTAACCAACCAACCAACCTACTGTTTATTAAAAGCAAGAATGTATAATATTACCCCTGAATTTCAAGCATTCGAAAAAGCTTCATATTACTTTACAAACCTTGCTTAAGACCATTTATCACCATCCTCTATTCTTAGGCTGCGTTAGCGTACAATGCCGTGATGTCTCCGGCCTACGGATGGCTCCACAAATCCATACAAGCTAATGTCCGAGGAAGCGTGGAGAATCGATGAAGAGATGACAGAGTCCGTATAGCAGGTATCTATCGCTGATACTAAAATACTCGGTGCTATAAATATATATTGTACATCGTAGATGGAATTGCTACTATTGACGCAAATGACCCATCAAGACTTTAGTTATATATCAGTATTGCCCCTATTTAACTAGTAGGTAGTCTGTAAATAATATGCCTGCGACCACTGTTTTCGACTAGGTATGATCTATAACATCCTACATGCCGTCATGACTGACTGGGGAGTTACTCTGTATAGCTATCAGCGTGAATAGGGAATGCTTTTCCAACCCGGTTCTTAATCGCACATGCTTTAGCCTCAGACCGTGGTGTAATATCACACGTAAAACGCTTCGGCGCAAGCTCGATACCCGGCTAGATGATCGTCAACATGAGTTATTAAATCGGAAAGGACGGCTCACCCTAGAATAGGAATCAATATCCATGCCCCCTGTTCCGGAGCCGTCCTTTTTAAAGCTGAACGCCCAAAGCAGGTTCATCACATTCTGTGCGATCAATCGACGAGCCAGGTCCTCTCCGGCGCAAATCCGTCGTCCAGCCCCAAACGCAAGATTATTCCTATATGCCCCTGTGTCTGCTCTTTTTTTTTTGTCCCGAAAGGGGACTTTAGGAATCGCTCGGGGTCAAATGTCTCCGGGCCATCGTATAAGTCTGGGTCATGGAAAAGCCCATATATGTTTATAAAGATGATTGAATTCTCCGGAATGCGATATTCTTTGTAGTAAGTTTCTCTCTCGCTTCTGTGAGGAATACCCCTGGGGAAAACTGGCCTAAATCGGAATAATTCTTCAACAATTGCGCGAATGTATGGACACCTGTCGTAGTCGTCCAAAGTCGGCCATCGATCACCGCCAACGATGTTGTCAATCTCCGTTTGACCTTTCTCTTGAACATGGGGGTAGTTAATTAAAACCAATATGATGCTTTGAAGAAACGAAGCGGTAGCCTCTGCGCCGGCATCCATCAAGCCCTCAGCTAAGCCAGTGATCTCTTGGTGTGACATGCCTAGCTGATGCTGATTCATAATCAAATACTCGATAAAGCATCCAGTTTTCTTATTTAGCTCTATCGCGCGTTCGCATTGCTTGTAAAGCGGGTCAAAGACTTGGGCACAGGTCTCTCGCGTCATGTCGGCGAGTCGCTTCCAGTACGCCCAACGTTTCGGAACATATTTCAGCGGCCATAAGATGTCGACTGGCGGATGAGCCCCGGGGTCAGTGACTTTATTCATAAGTTTGACCCCGCGGAAATATGTTTCTGCTTCTGAGCCCCAATATTTCGGGACCCTGGATCCATAAAGGGTTGTGATAAGTACACCTACAGCCATTCGACTGATATGCTCAAAAGTGTTCTTCGGATCTTCAAGAATATCGTTCATAAGCTGCGAGTACTCGGCATCTTGAGTCCGGGTGTGTGACCCTAGAATGTACTCCGTGATAAAAGTATACATAGCCTTTCGACTGCGCCTCCAAGCGGGCCTATCCATATCCTCTAATGCTTGGACATTGCCATTGGTTACCTGCCGTATTATAGTAGACTCGGGCCGATTGCCTGTATTTAGCCCATTGATGTCAAGAACACTTTTGATAGCCGCCGCAGAAGAAAGAACGATTATCGTCCCATTCAAAACTTTAGGCGAGTATATTTCTCCGTACTCACGAGCCCATTCCGAAAATCTGAAAATTTAAGCATGAGCAACATGTAATTATCGAAGCAGCTTACTTGATATGAGGAAAGCAAGTAGGGAAATCTAGTGCGTTTCTTAGAATAGGGATTGTCTTAGGACCAGGTGGGAGCACTTTACCCCGACTACCGATTGTATATAATTTTAGGAAAAGGAGCGTTGTAAAGACGACAAACACGACCGCGATCTGGGTATTGACTGGTATGGGCTCCATTCTCTCATTCCGCGTGCTGTTATGCGTTGGTATATTAACTGTTAGTATGGTATTAAGACCTTAATATATCAATCAGGGGTTTTCATATCGCGGGTTTCAACGAACTGGGCTAGGAAAGTCGTATATGATCCCATATAGTTATAAAAACCTGGCAAGGACCATTGTATATTCGAGAGGCACTCGATTTGTTGCATTGTTTATCATAAAAATCAGCATTATTTACCATCTTATTCGACAGATGGGTGTGATCTGGAAATAAACTCCCCGTTTGTATGTAACGCTGACAGCAGACATACTTTCATATATCCTGTAAACTGGAGGGAATTAATTGGGTGAAAGTGTTAAGTTAAACCCCTATCACATCCCGTTTTTGTCCTTGATTGCTGACATATGGGCGTTTGTTTCCTATGTGGCATATCACGGATTGCTTCTGGTATGATACATCACTACCAGTTATTTCCCATATACAATGTTGCCAATCATTGCTTGTATTAATTAGTTTTATCATTATCCATTACTAATTTAATTATTTTTAAAGACCTTTAAGTAGTTAGATTTGGTAAGGGTATTCCTGTCAGTTTGTTAATCTTTACCCCTATTTTAACATGCCTAACTACAAATCCAAACAAGTACCCAAATAATAAACTATGATATATAATAAAACAGCAGAAAAAAGAAGTCTGATCTGTAGATTCAGATCGTTCATTCCAGTAACAATAAAGTGTCAGAATACCGCCGGTTGTTATTGTCATGGTAAAATGACAAAAGGCAAAATGAATGATTTTGCAATCTTTAACACAGAACTACATAAATTGTCAATAAAATTTGTAATGTACCTACTTAAGTAGTGACAGTTATTTGTAAATAATGTACCCAAGTAAGGCACTTACGGAAGTTGCAGGGTACTTCGGTACGGTATACCTAATGTCTCGTTGCGCACTTACCTGAAGAAAAATTATTTCTGAGGTCTTACTTACCACTTGTGTCAGGTACCTTCTACATACGTACCTACCTAGGTATCCGGGTGACGAGAAATCACTCCGTACCTACCTAAGGTCAAAGCGTTGGACGCACCTTCTTGCCGTAAAAGTTTTCTTTTCTTTTCTTTTCTTTTTGTGTTCTTGTTTCCTCGGGATATTTATTACCTTCATTAATTCCAAGAGGTAGCAGAATCATCCCAAACTTAATCCTTAACTTAACACTCATAATTACAAATATCTTAACTGCTTAACAAAATCAATTTTCAATCCTAAAAATTTACAATAACTACCATCAAACCAAAGACATTCCATGCAACAACAACTGAGGCACTGCTGGCATCTTGGGTCTTTACCTCTCTTTAAACACGACAAGGTTGATCTCTGACTTGGGCATCAAAGCCAGAATGTACCTAAACGACAACTTTGAGGAGTGGGTTGAACAACCCAAAAAGGGAATACAGAAATAATCAAAATCCACTAACTACACAATATGGCGTCGTTATTGGAACTATCCCACTTGGGCAACTAGCATGGTCGATAAAGATGAAAAGATTGAGACCACTTTAAAGCCCATAAAGATCAAGTTGATCCAGAAACCTAAGGCCACCGAAGAGCCTAAAGGCGTGAAGCGCCCAAAATCGGAAAAGACCCCCGCAAGCTGCATGATAAAAAAAGCAAAGCTTAACGTGGTACACTCCACGCACCAGGTGCGCGTCTGGTCGCCTAAATGTTTGTATCCCTGAAATATTTCCTGCATCTCCTCTAACCAATAGCATAGTAACCTATCCTTTAACCATCCTATACCTAACGTAACATAATATTACTTTGTTACGTATCATCATGTCTTCAAAACCCAAGATTACGCCAATAAAGCTACATAATCTCAACATGTACAAGGGTGAAGTCAATAACGCCTTTATTCACTACCCAACATAGCCCATAATGGCAGGACATCCAACTGGGATGGCGCGGGTGACATTACTAAGCCCAAAAGTAAAGAAAGACGCCAATTCAAACAACAAAATAGTCTTGACCAACACCCAAGTCTTCGATCGAATATTAGGAACAGGCCAAATACAAGACAACTATTCACATGAGAAAACACCCCTATTAGCCTCCCCTTTTAAAGACGAAAAGCCAATTGTCGAGCCACTTTCAACAAGAACAAAGAGAAAGCTCCAGTTTGCAAATGTGCCAACAAATTCTGGACAAATCGACGGTCTCCGAGATATGATGATGGAGGGTGAGGATGAGCATGTCCAAAAAAGTATTTTTTGAAATCAGGGCAGATTGTCACATGTCACATAACATGTAGGGTATAAACACATCCTGTGCCTACACTAGAACGTACACAATACAACAACAACAATACATACATATGACACAGATGATAGACCTGAATAGGCTTTCTCCATTCTCATGTACTTATCATAGCTTAGCCTAGCTTAAACTCCAGTTAGTCATCAAGATCATCAAAGGTCTGCTGGATAATCCTAACTCAATCAACTTCATTCCAATCACATACAAGGTCTAAATTGGACAGATTAAAGCATTATGGATTACGGATAGCCTTTGATTTTGTTAAAGTGTTAAATATAAAGCAACAGTTAGTATTATATTACTGACTTGCAACTGGGAAATGTAACCATACACAAAACTATTAACATGTTACTTTGAATAAATCTCAAGGCCTCCCCCCTTTGGTATGAGTACCACAAGTCATTCGGTATGTTTCAATTCACTCAATTAGCTTTAATTTTTCTATAAATAATATCCGGAGAGAAAAAAAAAAGGAAACTTTCGAGACGGATTTAACTGCTCGACTTAAATTTAGGGGTAAGAACTAAAAAAAATGAACCCCTAGCCTAAGCAGAAGAAGGATATTAGGCCAATATTATTGACTTCACTGATAAAAGAAGGAGAAGTAAGATTATGGGTATGTCAATACACACCCATCATACGCCTCTATCTAGGTACAACTTCATATAAAGATTGTTTAAGTGTAAAACAACAAAATAAGTTCAATGCCAGTCAAGAATACTATGATGCATAGGTACCTACCTAACGCATTTTACTTCATCTATATACATTTTCGACAGAGCCGAAGGATCGTAATGTGCGGCATGCAGGTAAGGTAATGACCCTT
Source organism: Daldinia loculata (assembly GCF_022478755.1). Lineage (NCBI taxonomy): Eukaryota > Fungi > Ascomycota > Sordariomycetes > Xylariales > Hypoxylaceae > Daldinia > Daldinia loculata. Next base: position 10,148 of record NW_026054980.1, read on the forward strand.
TACTCTCAAAATTGGAGCTCAAGTCAGAGATTGATAAATGCCACATCGCATTTTATAACCCAAGCGATATAACCCACGATGTATGCAAATTTTAGCAATAAGAACATACCTAGGTAATTGACTACTCCTACAACTCCGTAATCCATCAACACCGCCGCTGACAATACACCAATAGTTTTTAAGCTGCACCGATTGGGCGGAGCCCACATAATCCATATACACATGTCTGGTTTCATGAACATCCCACCCGCTTGAGAATTCACGGCCATCGTCGCCTGGCGAGTAATTGTACTCTGAATCTCTTCTATGTTTGGAATGGATTCGGGGAGAATCTGTAAGCTTTGCGTAAGCTCTTAACGCTTTTGATGATCGACCGAGCGTGGCCCAACTACAAACGCCCCTAGGGGCTACGGTCTAAAGTGATCCATCTATATTTGCTTTTTATGCCCGTACCTCATTAAGCGCGTGTGCTTCGGTGACCTGTCCCTAACGTAGCCCTGAACCAGCGATGGGGTATAAAATCATCTTAAGCGTATTGGTCGTGCCTCATGCCATGGTACCATGATTCCTCCGAATCTATTAATACTTCGAAGGACAGAGTATCGTTATCGTAACAGATTTTCAAACCTAAATAAGGCCTTGCAGAAAAGCAACCATACGCCTCATTGCTATTTCCATCATTGGATTCTTCTTTTCGTCGTTGTGTATTTTAGTATCGACCCCTCAGCACAGCTCTCGTTTGGCAAACTGGATTCGCGAGGAATCCTTATAGGGCTTATTCGTTGCTTGTCTGCCGCGAAGATGCCAAACCGGATAATCTGAACTACTGGGGACTATAGCAGTTCGCAACAAAAGCCACCTATTAGGAGCTTGGATCGTCCACTCGCCTTCACCACACAATGGTGCGAATTATACAGGAACATAATCCGGATCGATTTTTCTTCGGGGATAGACGTCCTTGGATAGTTGAGGTCTGAAATATCCGATTTGGAGGGATGACGCTGGTGGCCTATATTAAATCCAGGGTTAATTCTTACTCACTGGCAATAACCGATTTGTCAGCACGCGACGCCATGAAGTTAGCATGACTTTCGAGACAATTCGCCATCAGATGAAGTACTGAAAATGAGTTAGTAAATCAAACCTTCAAGTCAGCCCACTAGAAAGTGATTGCTTACCAGGCCATATAGCGGACTTATCAAGCATATATGCCGTGACTCTGAGGATCTTTGCCGCGTACCCGCCATAGCTGTCCATCTGGAGGCGAGAATCAATGCTGCCGTTGACAGCGCCGCTCACAATATCCATATTCATCCTCATTTCAGCACTGGAGAGAAGCTCCTGGATTTTGTGGATAAGCTTGACGTCTTCGTCCTCGAGAAGCATTATGGCCGGAACACCTCCCATGTCGACTTCATCCTTCCCAAGCACACCGAGATACCGCCCGACGCGATCTTGGAGCGTAGCAACCCACTCAGCAAGAACTTGTGCACAGTCGAAGGAGCACATCGCTGACTGTACTGGAAGTTCGCGGCTAGTAAAGTCGGCATAATTGACTCCTAGCTTATCAGACATGGATAGAGAGTCAGCAGCATAGAAAGCTGCCTTGCGAAGATGCTTTTCTCGGCGAGTTATCACCCGGCTGTTAGATCCATGACCTTGGGATAGTTGTGGTGTTAGGGGCGAAGGAAACTTCATAGCAGAAAATTCGGGAGACGATGACTGCGTTGGGGGTGAGTCAATGAAAATGGAACTCGTCGCGGAAGCGTCAGATGGGTCCGTCCCGGATTCTGCATTTGATGATGGAGAATGTTCTGCATGTTGGATAACTTCGGTACCGCGAGAGAGCTCGTCCGCCAGACCGTCCCAATCTCTTTGCCAGAACTTCTCTTTAGTTCGAGACATGTTTACGAATAATCGTATATAAGCTAGATCAAGTAGGGGAATAGAATCGGCGGAAAGAGGTCCCATCCCAAAGGGATTCGGGCGTTCAAGGCTGTGATGTGGGTTACTTGCCCAGGCTGACTGCCATGCCTTCAACGCTGGTTCAATGTGACGATGCATTTTCTCAGTTTCTTCATTGGTCCACATCTTGTTGTGGTGGCGCTGGCGGGTTTCCCAAATGTAGTTGTGGAGCGCATTAATCAACACCAAGCAGCCAAGAGTACTAGGTTTAAGCTCACTTGGTGGGATATCGTTGACCTGAGCTGACGAACATAAGCGTTGCCCGTTACCGAATGCTAGCTTTTGCTGCTTTTCGTTAGTACGAAGCAACTCACTCAAAGCTTCGTGGAAAGTCGTTCTATTGTGCCCGGCAACTCGCACACCACCCTTCAACTGGAAAGCGGCGGCGCTCTCAGCTGCGAAGAACTCTTCATCACAAGGAAGGTCCAGTGTTATTTCCGAGTTTGTCAGCGCCGGGGTATGGTTATAGGCAGTCACCAGGAGACTAGAAAGGATGAAAATGACATAGAGGGTGCGCTTCCGCTCCTCCATAGTTTTCCACCTCAACCACTCGGCCTGTTCCTCGGTTTCGGCTTTAATACCCCCATTCCAGTTACCCTCGGCATCATTCATTTGAATTTCTCGAATTTCTATCGAATCCAGCTTTAATGGTCGCAGCAAACCGGCAGCTTGGGCAAGGCTCACTAAGGCTGTAGAATGGGTCGAGGCGATGTCATTTGCCGTCTTGTCGCCGCAATTGTGTCCGTACACAACGTTGAGAAGCATCGCTTGCACTAGCCATAGTGGTGTATGAATAGATGACTCCGGTCCTTGGGATCCCTGGTCAGACGATGGGGTTCGCCGGAAATCAGCCTTCCGCATATCAGCCTTCCTTCGCTCTTCCAAGTATAATTGTATCATCTTCTTTGCCATCACAAACAACTCCTTCGACTGGGGACGCTCCATTTCATATAGAGCACCAATAGCAGCCATCGATAGAACGAGGCACCCACTGCCACCAACAATATTTGATCTTCCGTTGCCGGAGCTGGGAGTATCAAATGAAAGTGTGGGGATATGCAGGAATGGGAGGTGGGGATGGAAATAACGGAAATAACTCGTAACGTATCGTTGTAAGTCTTGGGTACTTGGTAAAGCTTTTGCACTTTCGGCTGCGTTGTCTGGAGTATTAGGGAACTGTGGGGACATCGGTGAGTTGGGTGACGTGAAGGAGTATTTACGGCCATTAAACGGATCGCACAGAGACAGTGCGCTGACGATCGCATTCCGCGTGGTATCCGTGATGGTTGAAACAGGGGAATGCGACTGGTGGGTACCGCTGATCGAGGTGGGCGTCTCCGGACCGGTGCTAAAGCTGACGGATTGGTTCATGTTATGTGTCGTTAAGCCCGGCATTACGGAAGGACTAAGAGAACTCATAGATGGGGGCGGGGTTGAGAAGTAGATATCATTCATGCTTTTTTGAGATGATGGCTGGGGAGAGACTGGCGCCCCATTCAGTAGATCCGGGAACACCGTACCGTTCATTTCCATTGAGAATGGCGTCGTTACCTGGGGAGGTCCCATAAGCGCTGGTTGCCACATAGAGTTGGATGCCGATGTCACATTTGTCGGGTTAGAGCCATCGAGCATCACATCGCTAATACCACTCTGACTAGTGGTACTCATTGCGGAGGGAGATGAACCGTCAACAGCATTCTCGGCCGGGTTGTTAAACGACATCTGATGCTCAAACCCTGTCAACCAGTCAAAACTATCATCGATGTGCTGGCTAGAAGTAGACATATCCATCCCATTACCGAAAGGGGACGTGGGATCTAGGGACATGGAGTGAGGAGATTCGTTATAGTGAAGAGCGTTCGGATTAATAGTCGAGCCGGGCTGCCCGAATAGCAAGCCTTCAAAATCATATTCCGGCTGAAATGGCAAGGGGGGTGCAGTACGCAGACCAGCGTTGAAGTCTATGTTGATGCTGTGCGTTTCCAGCTTTGGGAGTCCATGGTTCATGCCTCTATGGCCCATAACTGAGGACATGCCAGCAAAGCCATGATCCACGTTATGCAGCGGCAATCCCGCGAGGCTCTGGTGTCGGCTGTGGGTTGGGGGCATGTGATGTTGCTGGGTCCTCGCAACCTGGGCATTCGCGGCCGCGATCATATGCATATGGTTCCCATCCACATGGCTGATGGTATTCGCGCGAGGTCTCATAGAAGCATTATTGGCGGCGGCAGCAGAGGCATTTGCACTAGCGACGCTGTTCTTTCGAGCTCGGCTCTGAGCGGTAGCAGTACTGCTAGTACTTTCACGACGGTTTCTTGGTCGCGACGAGGGCGTCGTAGTCTGGTGAAGCTTCTGCTGGTGTCGCAGGAGCAAATCTCGCCGAGCAAAGCATCGTGTGCATTCCGGGCACTCGAACGGTTTCTCCTTGGTGTGGGAACGTTCATGACGTTTCAGATGTTCCAATCGGGCAAATGAGCGCTGACAAGTAGCACAGACGTGAGGCCGAGGCTTGTCGGTTTTAGGCGGAGGAAATGGCGCGGGAGCACTAGTGGCGGTGGTGGTATTCACCGTAATCGATGAAGCTTTACATAGAGTCCAAGTCAGTCAAAATAGATCAGTTTAGTCACAGTGGTGGCTTCGAGATTAAGAACATAGGTGGTTTAGTATAATAAATCGACAGCGGCGTTGCTGGTGGCCGCCGAAGCTAGATAAGAAGATGGGGATTAGGGGGGGATGGAGGGGCAACTGGGAGCTCCTTTTTTGGGGGGGTGAGAAAGAGGGCCATACCGGAGTCATCGTTGCCAGCATTGTTCCCTGAGACTGCAGCGGACGGCGACGAGTTGGACATGACTGAATGGAAAGCGGAAGAGGTAGAGGGGAATTCCAACCGTCGACTACCGTGAACTCTTGGAGGCTCTGTGGAATTGAAAGCAAGCAGGTGTGTTCCTTAGGTAGAACCGACGGCGGGCGGGAATTGAGGGATGGGTGTAAGTGGGAGGAAAGTCGAGTGAGCGATTGAGCGTTGATTGATTGTGGTTGTGTGGTGGGGAGGTTTTTGGAGTGGGAAAGAGGCGCCTGGGAAGGAATTAGACCGATGGATTGGCTAATACTGGGGAGGTTAGGCGTACAGTAGTGGGTAGGCAAGCAGGTTAGTCGGGTACCTCAGGTATTATGGGAAGGTATGGAGGGGCAGAGATCCCAGAAAATCCTAGACAGCCAGAGCTTCGAGGAAGCTACCTAAAGAGCTTGGGCCTTCCTATCGATTATTGCATAATACCTCGTAACCTATCTATCTTTACAGTCCCACAGCCGTACTGTGCAAATTAACCCTTGGACTTCTACTTCGTATATGTGGTACGTATGGTATGGTATATATGATATGTGGATATGTAGGTTAGGTATGTATTTATGATGTCTGTTATATTTAAGGAATCAAAGAAACGGATTTCCAATTGGACAATATCAAGGTCAGCAGGTAAATGGTAAATGGTAAATAAAGAACGGAAAACATAGATGGAAGTAATTCTAACGAATTGAAGTTGCAAGATGGAAACAAAAGGTAGAATATAGACGGTGGAACCTTACGGATTAAACAAAACCGAACCGGGTGTTGCGGTCGGGTTCAGTTACTGAAGGCAAAACACCGGACTGTTATTGCCACAGTGTGATTTCATCGCTCATTGCATCCGAGATTGAAGGCAGGTAAGGTTCAACGCTGGTGGTGGATAATGGATAGTGGATAGGTAGTGGATTATCTAGATTCTACCTAACCTGAGGTAGTGGGCAATGGGTAGCAGGTTATGAAATCAACTTAATAGGTCACTTGATATGGATAAAATTGCAGGTAGTACCGCTAGGCTGAGTACCTATACTTCGTTTAGGCGATTCTGCGTGGGCTGATCTTGCGCAAGGGCAAACCGTTAGTTTCAGGGCATCTTACCAACTGACAAGGGGTTTTCTAACAGGGATTCGTTAGCCTATGTCAGATCTAATTGGCTCGTGCTAGTAGAACCGCCGAGCTAAGCCTACAACGGGGAGTGGGTTCTGGTCACAAGATGCAAATCTAAATGATGTATACTATACATAGATTCGAAGTATTCTTAAAGCCGACGAAAAACCAGACAATTGAGTCTTGCTTGCTTTTCAATTTGCTTCGCAGAAGTCGGGTTGCATTCAAAGCCTGTTCCATTTTACCAACTTTCGGCTCTAGTTTTCGCACCACTTGTTTGCTCGTCTAGCATATCGAACATCTTTAGATCGCGGCCGTTTCGGATTATTACATGACTTGCTCTTCGCCTTATTGTAGCCTTTTAAATATGTCATCGCAATACTAAAGCAGGCTACGAATATTTAATTGTCCTTCTTCGTTCTTGTTGCTGTCAGCCTTTTTTTTCTTGGTCTGTCAGTGGGCTGATCTTCAGAGGGCTACCTATTTCACAGACTGGCCACGGAGCGAACTCGGCGAAATGGAGCCTGGTAGGACTGGTAGGCTGTAGCCCGTCTGAATCTTCTCTTGTTTGAAGTCAAGCCTCTTCAGGGCTCCAGCAAGCCTTTTACATACGTGTAGGACCCTTGGAGGGGCTGGAAAGGGACCGAGGGGCAAGTACATGTTTATGATGGGTCTTCGTGGCTTCGACAACCCTAAATCAGGCAGATCTGATGTCTGATGGTTCTCTTCGGTTTGTTAGCGGCCTGCAGGCACATCATCGTCTCTTGCCTCCCAACCAGTCCGGTGCTATCTACTATGTATATCTGCACCATGCTCGTCTATCCACTGGTGCTTATGCATTCTAGAACGCATACTGTACGTACATGTATGTACGTATGTACGTATGTACGCTATCACCAGCGACAACTGCGGATGAGTCGATCGAACTTATGCGATCCCGGCGGTCTTACATGAAGCATGGGAATGCTACCTGCTTTCGCGGATGAGGTTTGATTGGCTTATAGAACTCATTTTTTCGGTATGACTATGCTTCAAGATGCTTGTATGTACCCAGCCAAGCGCTATTCACGCAGACGTCCCATCATTGATGCTGCATAGAAGGTTCACACCATGGGAAACCATACAACCATATCACATACATAGTAATTACGTAGTACACGTCGTTATTATATCTAATCCGTTCGCCGCAGGGATTCTGCACAAGCCAATGGCGCTCTCCGGATATATAAAACGTCGTGTTAGCAACGGCAATCTAGTACCTATCTTAGGTACATACGCCGTAGTCAGACCAGAAACCTTCAATAGCAGTCTTGTCTCGGATTTGAAGAACTAGCAAATTATCTACGTGTGAATGCTAAACTTCCTTACCAAATATACAATACGTCTAAAAGGGTTTATTAATATGACTGTATATAAATTAATAAGCAGCTCTCATACGTAACTTGTTCATAGTCTTACCATCTTCCCAGCGGCGAGGTTTGCTTCACGAACTAGGGGTCCCCCTTTTATGCAATGGACTAAAAATGGCAGGCCGAGCTAAGAGATGTAGGCTACTGCAAATCTGTGCCTATCTGGGTTAATTTGCATGTAAGCTGTAAGTTAGGTACATGAGGGCACCCCTGCGGGGCACCACAATAGCCCGAGTTTACGAAGGTCGTAAGTCGATCACGTGCCGCTGCTGCCGGGGAAAGGCGCTCGGCACGCTTCGCGCGCCGAGCGCCTTTCCCCGGCAGCAGCGGCGGACAACCTCGAACATTAAGCTTTGCTAAAATTCTCTTAAAAAATGAAAGTTAAAAAAAAAAAAAGGAGCATGTGGGATTCGAACCCAGGCTCTTGTAAAACATGTAATGCGGCTACGTAATTGGTAACCGTGGCTACCTCTATTTATTACCTAAAAGTCGGGCAAAAAAAAGATACGTATTTCGAGAAAAAGATGGAAGTGGGGATCTGGAAGAACACGTGAGAGTTCCACTCATTTTTGGGGATGCACCCAATAAAAACGCTCCAGAGCTGCGCACGGACGAACTTCCTATTTCGAAAAATGGCCAGGCAAAAAGATCGTCTGACAATATCCCTCGTAAACTCGGGCACTCGAGTACACAGTCTATATCCGGCCCCACTTAATATTCGGGTCGTAACAGCGCGCTGTAGCCGCCGAAGATCGCAGCTTGCAGCCACCAGAGCAAAAACGTAGGTACGTACATCATACACCTACTACTCAAAATCATGCATTTGCTCATTTGCAATATCGTCCCTGAATATCGAACGTATGATGAGTATTACGTGCAGACATCTTGAATTCCGCCACGATACATCGTACATATTACTGATAAGTAACGGATTTATTCTTGCGATGGGTGTTTTTCTCTAGAACCTGACGGTAGCTAGAATATGTCGATACATAGAGACTAAATATCAGTTAGTATTTTGATAACAGGCTGAACCAACGCCTCATAACCTGGACAGCCAATTTTGACTATACCGCAAAGACTTGCGATGAACTTGTGAACTTCGCAGATAGGTAATTACATACTCTCTGTGTAACTCGGCTAACCCGTTGGCGAACAGCCTAGAACAAATCTAGACCTTTAGGCTTTCTTCTAGCAGTCGAGAAAACGTGGCATGACAAAATGGTTAAACTATCGAAAATCTATTTGGTCGAGTATCCTAACAGCTATGTAATCCTTTCACAGGTCAGTTGATAGTTGATGGGAACCTTCCTTGGTGGTCCGAGCCAATGATCAAGGTTACCTTCCATCTAGGTTAGTCTAACTTCGGGATGCACAACGACGAATTCGCCATCTGTGACGATAGTCAGTTATGTAACTGAAGTAAATGAAAGACGTGGGATTGGTTAGCTTAGCAGGCCAAGAAATCCATGGCCGCCTTATGTAGATACCTACATACATTGCATATGAATGTATGAATGGCTCTTTTTCGATAGTATTATCTCGTCCCTTTTTTTTTATAATGCTGATCTGAAAACACGATAGCGACGTATTATTCTCCTTGCGCTTATTGTATGGAACTTGGATGTTCCTAGGCATTCTTACGCAAGCCACCATTGTGCCAGACAAGAAAGCAAAACATCTCATTCTCGGGCTGTTCGGGTTTGGCTAGCCGAGCCACTTAAGGGCAGCGGCAGATCCTTAAAAAACGTTTGGGGTATTAACGGCTTAAAGCCTGCATACATACTACGCTCGTTCTCATTGTCTTGGTGTAATGTTCGCCCGTTGGTTACGACGCCCTGGTCAAGATCCAGACAAAGCAGGGGGGAGACAAGTTACATTGATACGATAGTACGAGCGCGCCTATGGCAGCTCTATGCGCCGAAACGTCAGCTTGAAGATGATCAGGAGCAGAAATATGTTTTCTCGATGTGCAAAACTGAAAGGTTAGGACTTAAACCTTCAATACTCCTTCGTATCAATTCTTCAATCTAACACAAACACCCTCTATCATCATGAGCGTCGTACCCCTGTCCACTTACCTTAGTAGGTACCCATCAACCCAGGATTCAGCTTAAGCTAGAAAGCAAGCCGACACGGTAGTAGTGTTTTAAAGAAAAATAGTTACAGTCACCTCGTTCGGAATTGGGTCCCCGACTGCGGTCGTATTCAACATTAAACGATATCATATGCTTGAGTCGCTAAGGTCCAGTATCATTCAGTATCATTCAGTGTCGCTTATTCAAATCCGCGTAGAGCAATTCGAATAAAACTACTCTAACCTTAGTGGTACCGCCTTGTCCGAACTTGAGACTCCTAGTCCTCGTAAGGATCGCGACCGCGTCATGTCGTGTACAACAGGGGCCAATTCTTCTAGTATCTGACGAATCAAACTTTAGAATTGACCTTCACCTTACCCTTCACCTTAACGTCATCTCACACCGCAAGAACTCAAATATTAATTTGGAACACTTGGGATTGGTTATTCGCCGTATCCGTAACTCTTGTTCTTGTGGACAGGCACTTACTTACCCAGATAGTACCTAACCTAGGTACCTAAATGATACTTTCATGAACTTTGTCAGGCGACGCGTTTATGCATCCGACAAGCCTTAATGACGAGTCGGCCGCGCCAGTTGTGTTGCTGTTACCGCAATCTTATTGGGCGACAATCCGCAAACAGCCAGTGTTTCTATATTGGCAATTTCGAGTGCAGCCGAGGAGATAGGAGGGTCCTAAGACCATAGGTAGTTGTAACTGTTTCGGAGCCAGTATATTGTTGATATTAGACACTCTCTATTGCCGTAACAGGGCTTCCAATCGGCACGCGTCCATCTTGCGCATACCCGGAGAGGTCGTCTCCCGGTGCTTCGGCATCTGGGGAAAGATGCAAAGGCGTTCTCCCCATAACCCCAAATTTTCTCCAAAAACCCACATCGGGGTCAAGATCAGCGTCTTGGACGAGACCCTTCAACGCGATGGAGCATTCTGGCCCACCAAGGCACTAATAAAGGCCGTTCTACCGTATAGCACCTTGCTCTAGGTTTTTTGCTGCCGTTTTGAGTGAGTCCCGGTGACCAATCTGCCAATCCGCTACAACTCTACTAGTTTCGGCACTATCGAAACCGCTTTACATCTGGAACATCGAAGATGAGAAGTGCAAGAAGTCAGGCGGACGGAATTCTAGGGTTAGATACCTAGACGGTACGAAAGTTACCATTTGTGGTCCATTTTGATATTTTAAGTTGTATCAATTCAACGGCTTACGACTCTGCTTATATCATGTACTTGACATTGAAGCTAAAGACAATGACACTCACCTGTCAGTACTAGGTAAAAAGGTTGACACCAGTGCCCTAAGGTCAATTTAAAGCTTGGCCATTATCCTGACCTATGACTTCGCGCATCTCGTTAGTAGTTACGCAAGATTCACGTATGAAACATCAAAGTTACCTTCTTGAGCTGTGACACAAGCTTCTATAAACCACAGTCCAATATATAGCTCGAGCAGTAACTACTACTATACTAATAGAACCATCACATGATGGCTACGTCGTGTATACCTACCTATATGCATTCTATCCAAGCACGGAGCTTCTTCACGGGATACTAGGGATAATTCCATCAAACCCAAGGCTTAGCTATGTATGGTCAACCATCCTAGGCTGTCACTGACTGAATAAATCCTCCGCAACAATGAGCCTACCCTTGTCTTCCCCAGACTTTTCCACAAGCAACATAGCGCACCGTGCTTATATGTTGCAGGGAGCTACCCAGCCTGTTCAGAGAGCAAGGGTGGGTGGGATGCCTTTCTAAGATATGCCGATCATTTTCAAGGGCTGAGTACTAAAGTACTGGTCTGCTGCCATCCCGCTTAGATTACCTCGGAGATGGCTGGAAAAGGAAAAGGTCGGTCCCCTACAATTCCTTCGACAAATGAAGCCCATCTAACCGTCCAATAGGTGACTAATAAATGGATAGAGTAGCAAATTGGCACATCCTAACCTACCATAGATATCAAGCTAGGATTTCGCTCGTTTATCCTCAACAGGGTCTGCCAAGCCCATGACGTCGCGCCGTGATTTGTGCCTGAGAGTCCTGAGACAGTAGACAGTATCGAGCGGCGTGGGTTGTCCATTAGTCACTGATTATTAAAATATGCTATCTCTAGCTGAAGTCCCTGGCATCAGGCAGTCAGGGCAGTTAGAAGAGATAATACAACGTGCCCCCATCTGTAGCCCCATACATATAAGCCACTGGTCCTAGGTTATCGGGCTATCGGGCTATCGGGCTATCGGGATAGAGCAGAAGCGTACATAGTACTACCACAAGACTTGCTGATATGTTGTCGTTATCAGGTTTTGATTCTTGTCAGACCACATGGGACCATCGGCACACCAGTTATCGGCCCTTGAGGTTTTTTTTTATCGGGTACGGACAAACGCTTACGACGAGTTCAACTCGACTAAACAAACGACCGTAGGTTCTTGCCACAATATATCAAACCTATGTTCGAAGAAGACTCTAGGTGGCCTGAGCCCTGGAACCGGGGAGCCGCCTGTGTGGGATACTCTGTCATCCTGCAGTTTACAGTAACACTCAATGGGTCCCATAACAAGCCGTTGGCTTGCCGTGTCCAGAACCGATAGTCAACTGTTCCGCGGGTTGGATCTTATGCAACCAACCTTGAGCCGACTTAAGGAACTAATAATAATATCAGACCCGCCTAATGGGCACTTAGGTTACTGCAAGTCATGGGAATTTTTTTCACCGATGGTGCAGATCACATCCTATAACAATGTCCTGCCCGCATGCCGCGTGCCATCTCTACTTATGGCCTCAGGCAGTTTGGTCTCGTCATATCTCGAAGGGACATTGGACGTGAAAACGATAAGGGTCACATCGCAGCTCTACGAAATGCATCGAGAGTAGCATTTTCTACAACAGCATGTCGTCATACTTTACCAATTAGCGATTACTGCACTTATAGACTGTAGAACTAAATGCCCGAACCAGAGTTGACTCACATCCAACTTGTTGGTGGATCCTTACCAGCTATAGAACACAGAGTAGTCAACTTATTAGTCTTACTTGTTTTAAGTAACTCTAACAGTTCAAGCCCAACGACAGTATTTCTACCATTGCACATAGACTAGCCGTGGCTAAGCGTTTGATAGCAGACGAATACGGATTCGACGTTATTACAATAGTGGAATCTACTCGCCACTTGACATACGACCTGCCAACCTGCCAACCTGCCTCTTACGTATATACAGCTTTGTCACTTTCACACCTCTCGCGCTTCAAAGCAAGGGCCCGTCTAATGCGGTAACACAATTGTACCACCAAACCGCATTCCTACTTCCTCGGCCTACCCACCACCAGCGTCGTAGACAACGTGGCATACCCAAATCCGTAGATGAAACGTGCATTGGCCACACGGTCGAATCCCGTTCATAAGTCTCACCATCTCGTAACTCAGTATAATAATTCACTCGCCAAGCCCTCTGTATCCGCTTCAACCCATCCCGTCTCGAAGAAAGTCGGAACCAAAACCCGGCAACCCATCTCATCCTCGAGCTAATCGTAGGAGGACCTATTAATCGAGGAACCAATCGCCTAATACCATTATTAACTAAGACAACCCACTTCCCTGAGCCGACGACCCTGATTTTAGATCGACAACGCACCTAGATCCACCTCCCTCGCCGCTCTCCTTCTCCGGCTACGCATATCTAGCATGGGATCTCGGCTTCGCACCCACGTACCCGCACGCTAACTAGCGTTTCCTCCGATAATCATCACGGCGACGGAAAAGGCATGTGGTTGGCTATGCTTGCGCTATCCCACAACATGTCTGTGTAATAGCTGACAACATCTTAGTCCAAATCGAGTAGTTCCGCCCTATCACATTTTCTATCAACTCAGGCCGAAACCCGTTACACATACACTGATAGGATAAAGTGACAAGTCAACAAGCAAATGGTAAGTCTACGAGTATCCAAGTCCAGCAAATATAAGAACCTGTATCTCGTATAAGCATCCGGTTCATATATATATATAACATTGCATCGATACCAATCTGTTAGGAATAATTGTAGTGGTTGATTGACCCCATCATCAGACCCTTTCTGTAATGGTCTTGTCTCTATTACAGTCGTGGATCGCCCCTCCAGTTGTCCGGCTAAGACTACGCAAGCTGCTCGGCCCGCATCGGGGCGAGCTATTCCAAGCGAGAAAGTCCATACGTACTCCAGTTTAAGAGGATTGGTTAATCACCCAGTGAGACGGCGTCGCAGCCCGGCGCGTGACTGGGAGAAATTGGCTATCAACACCGCCTCAACGCCATTGATCGCTATTTTTCACCCGCTATGCGCAAGGAAATATTCTAGAAAGTCTACTCATAATCATACAGTCGATCTAGAGCCGCATGATCATATTCGTAAAATTGAAACGCAATAATCGCCAAGAATAGTCAGCCAATATTTATTGCCATGATCTCGCTGTTAACTCGCCCGTGATCCCCACGATCCTAACGAGCTCTATAGGTAATTCCGAGAGAGGCTCAGTCGGGAGGTTTTTCTAGTGACTTAGGTGTGCTTAAGATATTATGACAGACATGACGACGCCCACCGGTGTGCTGTAACTCCGATTATGTCTTGGTCGAAGAACGTGGCGAGTACAGGACTACGCCAGTGTTACGAGTAAGACAAACCTGATACCTTAAGAAGACTCGCCAGTCAGCAGGTCTACATAGGAGGGCGATCTTTATCATAATACGCAGCGCAGAAACGGTCGTCCAAAGCCTAAGCGCGGTGAATATGCTCGGCCGTAACGTACGGACCTATAGGGTGGTTTCCATCATAGGGCTGCCTCGAGTGGCTGAAACCCGCATACCGGTATACTTCGGACCCGATTATCTTGCATCCTGTCTCAGTTCATGTGCGTACTAACCGGTAAGAGGTCCTTCGGAAATGTTGTACTGTGTTCGGAGCCGCACTCCCTTAATGAATCCTTTGATTATTAATGGGATTGCCACGTAAGAACTTGCTGCGATGATCTACGATTTAGAGTATTAGCTACTTCATATGTAGGCACATTGAATATCAATAACATAGATGCATTCGATAGTATTCTCTTGGCTGTCATAATATCAGTGTCGAGGAGCTTAGGTTTGGGTAATCTCCACGTAGGTGCGGAAATTTTATTCCGTACATTCACTAGATTACTATAAGAACAAGTAGCGGACTCCTAATAGAGTCCCGGATAATAACATCGTTTGAGACGAATCCAATCTGGTGCACACTTTCGAGAATACCCCAGTCTTCCCCTGAATCAACTTGACAGGATTGTCCACGCTAAAGTTAGTTAGACTCAAGAGGATTGGCTACGACTATAATATACTAAGTCATAATATATTTAGGTACGTATACAGGGCGATGTTTTTACTATCTATATCAAAAGAAATCGAGAGCTTCCAATTAATTTTTGGGCCGGTCCTTACGAGTAATTGGTAGTCGAAGGAATCATAATGACTTAAAGTTCATCTTTGTTATAATAGCAGGAAGCAATCCTTACATCCTAACTTGGACTCGATAGACATAGTGACAAGATGAATGTTTTCATAGAATCGAAAGAAGAAATGAAAATATTAAGGTTTTGTTACTAGTCTAACGATATTGTTGCATGGGAAAAGGGCTTGTTTTAAACGTACTTTCTTTCTCTTAGGGACAATCGCATTATAGGCATTATACGGATTTTAAATCTAGGGTTAAAACTATGGAAAACATACTTTGTTACCATTAACTTTGTTACTTCCGTGGTTTGACGTGTCATATTTTGAGATTACAGGCAAGGCCTATATAAAATGAGTATATCCATAGAATATTTCACGTTTTTATCATCATCATCATTATCATAGTCACTTCAACCAATTAACTTACGCACATTCACTAATTTCACAATGATTGCTAACATCTTCATCACCCCACCCCCTACCGGAGTTGAGAGCATAATTGAGGCACCCGTCCCGCTGGTACAATGTGGGCCGGATCTGATATGCGATGAATGCAAATTTCTCTATTGGAAATGCTGGTGCGACGTAGAATCGCCGAAGAAAGACAAAGAGACCTCCGAGAAAAAAGAGGAAACATCCGAGAAGAAGGGGAAAGCACCTGAGAAGAAGGAGGAAGATTCTGATGAGGAGGAAGACTCCGATGTTGAGGATGAAGTCCCAGAAAGCAATGATACTACAAGCTGAAAGGTTAGGTAGAAGTACACAGACTTTAGAGCTATAGTGCCATCGTACCATACTCATTTCATAGCGTAAACATGTTTCTAAATGACACCGTTCATAGATACAGAGTAGAAAAAGACTGTAGAAAAGAAAAGAAAATCGAGTTATTTCAAAACCTCTTCCTCCTTCATCTTCCTCCAGAGAAACCCAAACGAAAGATCAAGATTGATTTAAACATATTAGGTATTACAGTCATCGGAGCCAACTAGCTACCTTAGGCATTTTATGACGGTGGCATTTACTAAGCCGTGGCCCGTCCCTCTGTTTCATCCTGTCCTCTCACACTTGTGGCACCCTAGGGGTTATTTATGGAGTTTCCCCCCTGACGGTGGTATAGTCGCCACTACGATACCAAAGGAGTAACTCGAATACCAGCTTAAGGGACGTATAGCACATGGTTGAATGTAGGCTTGAACAACACCAGAATGTGAGGATCTATTGAAGTACGGGAAATTATGTACTTAGTGTAGGCTAGGCTACCTACTTATATTGATCGAAGCCCCTTGCCCTAGATACCCTGTTGATGGGTTTATAACGGCATCTTGTCTAAGACTAAGTTAAGAAATCGCTTAACTGCTGAATTTAAAATCATGTGATAGTCACCAAACGCTATGGGGTATTGTATCCCATCCTGTAATCCTGTAAACCTATATATGCACGCTCTTCCAAAGCCATGCACTTTCCCTCCGTGGTCAATAGGACCAATTTCAACATCCAACGACTCCAAGTAGAATCGTAAGTAAACGATAACACGCTACTGAATCGCAACGTGGTGGTCCCGGGTCATGCAACCCACGCTTCCGTCTATATCATTTGCAATCTCCCAAGGCTGTGGAGGTGCCTTCTTTCTCTTCTGGCTACGCCGTCCCGTATCAGGGTCGACGGGCACCAGCTTGGCACCACAGCAGTCCCAGTAGCACTGGTGAATCCATATGTCGAATTCCTGAATGGTGACCTTTTCCTTTGTCAGGAAGTCCAGATTACCGCAATCCACTCCCCAGGATTTAATTTGACCTGTGTAATTATTTGATTAGCAGGTTGTCACGTGTATATTGCGATGATAGGAATGCTCACCTGGGTGGTAGCGACATGGACCATGAAGACAGGTTTGCTTGGTCTTGGCGCATGGGCAGGACTTTAAACCAGGTCGGAATTTATCGTAACAGTCCTTGCACGTCTTCAAGTTTTTCTTGAAGATTCCTGGTAAGTTGCTGTGGATAGCAATCTTGGCCACACAGGCTGTGAAATCTTTCTGGGCCAGATATTGCTGATGTTGGGCCTGGACTACTAAAGGTTGAGTCACTAGTGTTTTCAAGACTGGCGTCGGCGAGTTGTCTGGTTGTAAAGCTTCCTGGATGTGGTGGATGTGGTCACATAAGCTCATACTGTCGAAATCGTTGGTGGAAATCTGGTAGCAATGTTCTGCAACCTGAAGCATCGTGCCCAAAGCCAAGCCTCTTGGCCCTGGTCGCCCATTTAATGAGGCCGGGAGATGCCAGACTGAACGCTTTGCTGGCTGTGTGCTGATAACCGCTTTCTCAGCAGAAGTTTCCCCGTCGTAAGCGTCGAGTTGAGCTTCTTCGTCGCTACCAGCGGTACTGGGCTTGTACTTGTCGTAAACCCATCGTTGCACCAAACGACACTTCTCCTTATGCTTTCTTCGGTCGGCGGCGATAGCCTTTGCCTCCTTTCTAAGTTTGGTAGCTCGTGTGGACTCCATCGTGCCTTAGACGAGAATGTTTGAATGAAAGATTGGAGACTTCTTATTGGGTACGTAAATAACTTAGGGGTAAGGATAGGGGTAGTTATGGAGGCGGAAATTCTATGAAGAGGCGATGGGTTAGATTTAGTTGTAATTGAGAAGTGGTAGTAGTAGAAATCGAAAGACGTACCGGGAAGAGGTGACTATTGAGATGTGTAGAATGATGATGATGATTCAATAAGAAAGTAGAAACCGATGAAATATTTTAGACGAGTGGTTTCGGATTGAATATGAAGAAAGATGAGGATGGTGAATTTATTTATATCCAGCAGGAGTGTAGAATAAGGAGTGACCTGGAGGTAGAACGTTAGTAGGTGCAGGTCTATTTATAAACACCTAAGGTACGCAACGACAGAAAATTTTGCAACCATTGTGACTCCTAATATCCTACGCACTGACTCGAATGGAAAGTTTATTTAGAGTTGTACTGTTATTTATATGTACGTACCTGTGTGCTCTGTCTTTTGTAAGGCTGTGACTCTTGCCTTAGGTTAGGTAGCTACCTGTGTGTTAGTGATTCACGAGTTGTTTGCCAGCTGACCACTTGAACAAGGTTTTGGCGTGACGAGAGTCATAAATGTTAAGCCTTACTTTCTATCCGTGTAGCACAATTTAGGGAGTCTACTGAAGTAAATACACAACGGACTGAGTAACTATAGAGGTATATATATTAAACTTCGTCAAAGAGGCTATAGAATGTTCAGCCTCTTTAAAAAAATACTTTTCATATAATAATAAGCTTGTTTAGCACTTTTGTCTGTTACCTAAACCCTAAAATACAACTTTTTTATATTTACTAACAGTTTACTTGTGGTGGGCGCTCCGATCAGGTTCGTCTTTTATTTACGATAGTACTGTCTCCTTATCTTATGTATCAACCCCTATCTAAGGTATAAGGACTAGATTATCAATTGACCTGAACGGAGAACAATGCCTTTGTACCATCTAGAGGTAGATTTGAGTCACATCTTGCTCTCTCTCTCTCTCTCTCCTTTTTTGTAAAAAAAAAGGAAGGCCGGAAAACTAGGATTAACCTACCTAGGAGGTAATTAACTAAGCGTACAAATCGTCCCATGTTTTACGAGAGAATGACCCCAACGTACCTAAGGGATGACAATTCAAACTTAGAAACGGTACCGTGAGATTGCTGCAACGGCTCCTCGGAGATTTATAGCAGGATATATCTAGACCGTACACTAGGTTGAATGGCGCTGGGCAATGGTAAACGAAATATTAACAAAGCATCTGTAGCTATTCAGCTCAGCTTCCAACGGATTGTTCCTTCGACCTTAGATAAAGGCCAGTTAGCTGTTTGTTGAGACATAAGGCATATTGATTAGTACCAATAGAATTATCTACATATCGTAGCGTTCCAAACACCCTTATCCCATTCATGCTTTTCTAGGCGTGCTCGTTGTATGTCTACGTAGATATGTTATACCCTCAAGACCAAGGCCAAGACATCAGGTAAATGATATAGCTTAAGAGTATACAAAATCTCTTCAGTCTACTGGTATCTCCATGTAGAAGTTGCTATGTCTATAAAAGTACAGTTGTCCTTATCCGATAAAACAATGCCCGTCATATCGTACAGGTCGCTGAAAAGGTCGCTCAAACGGACTAACGCGCTGATGCTAGACGATCTATGGCGACTTCAAATGCATAGGAACAGTCATCAATCCGTTAGTACTAATAAGAGTAAGCTTTCAATTAACCAAGCCGTCCACTCGAATATACTTCTGACGAGCCAGATGATCCTTAAAACAAACTCGACCCAGAGGAGGAGCCCTTTAACCGCCGATCCAATGACCAGGTCGAGTCATGAGATTTTCTTAGTACGGTTCTTAGCGACGTTGACCTTGCCACTCAGGACATCCGCTTGGTTATTGACGTGATCTAGCATCTCGGTCTGCTCTTCGACTTCGCGGTTGATCGCCACCGCCATCTCGCGCTGCTTCCGGATGATCTTACCTAGTTCTTCTACATCTTCGTCTTGCTCCTTCATCATTTGCTTCTGCAATTGGACGACTCCGCTGTTGTCCAATTCCCGGGTGCGCTCGCTCTCGGGCAGTGGGGCGCCGAGAACCCTGCCGCGTCCTTTGGGCCCGTTCCCGATTAACGCGGCTTTGTCGGCTGCGGAAGGCATGGCCCTTTGAGATGCCTTCGCAGCTGCGGATACTGCCGTGCTCAGCTTCTCCAGATCCTCTCTTTCGACCCGTGCAGCAGCGAGCAAATCTTTCCGCCGTCTAATCTCGCCATCGCCCAACCTCTTCGCGTTCTGCATCACCCTAAGACCATCTCCGAGAACGGTCAGTAAGCTGCCGGCCTTGACCAGCGCTTTCTTGGCAGCTGATCCGGCTTCGAGCGCAGCGGAATTATCCACAGCACTGTCCCTCCTTGCTAGACACCGCCGCGCCTCTTGAAAATCTCTCTTCATTTCTCCATGTAGATCGAGCCAGGTCCCCGGGTCCTGTGCGGCGGCAGCGTTCGCAGCATCTCGGCTGGGAATGCCATAACCAGCTCTCACGCTGGCTGCGCTATTACTAGTACTACTCAGGCTCGGGAGGTTTAGGAAAGTGCGCCACGCCGGCGTGTCACGCCATCGACGGTCGGGGGACTCGGCAATGGCGCGGAGGTAAGCTTCGAGGCCACGACGGCGGTCTTCGGTGAGTTCGGGGGAGGTGACTGTAGATTTAAACCACGATTTCCCCGGTAAAGGGGTGGGCGGTGGTGCGCCAACTAAGGAGGTGAGGTTTTGATGTAATGTGGTAAAGTCGGAATAACGCTTCTGTACAACAAACGTTCGTAGAGGAAGGCGTAGGGTGATATTGTAGAGCGTATAGGGTTTCGAATTGTCGGCCGGGGTTTGAAGCGACGTTGTCGGGATGGTGATCTCGGCGGGTGGCGCCATACCCTTAGATGTAAACTCGTTTATTATACCGATTGACGAGAAATAATACTGCTGACGGTAAACTGCGAAGAGCTTCTGTATCTATCTCCGTTCTGAAGATATGAAGTTTGCTGGAATAGTAAATACCTGGTACTGTTGGCGACGGAAGGGGAATGGAAAGTAGGCGGCAAGCTTTCAGCACGAGGCACGGGGCATGAGACACGCGCAGCAGACCGAAACCCCGGCATGACGGTGACACGGTCAGGCGGTGGGGTAATTGCATATAAGGTACTTACTAAGGTATGCATACAAGCAGGTATATTTGATAAATGCATCACTGTCTACCTTTTACCTCGCTATATTTTAGACATGATCAGTGATAACCAAAATAATTTATCGCCTTTATCCTCAGTGTAGCTGCAATCTATATTTTATAGCAAGTGAAAAGAATCTTCATTTTAAATAGTCTTAACCAAACCATCATGTTAAACTGTTAACAACTACCTATATTATCAATGGCGAAAAAGCTTCGTTTTATTGATGCATTATTAAAGGTTAAGGTTGTTCCATCGTTGCTCTCCATCGAGGTTGTTGGGACGATTTCTATCTTAATTATGTCGTACACGGCGCGGCATATCCACGGTGGTATGAAAGTAATTGTATATTCATAATAAGAGGATGCAATGTTGCTTTCCACGGTTTGGCTTTTAGGAACTCAACTATGACTTAGAGAACTACAAATAGTTCGGCTGAGCATATAGCTATAGCAACTACGTAAGAGGAAGCTATGGAGTCATCTCGGCCTCGGACAGCAATAAAGAGAAGAGTTAACTATGTAAAACTCTTGGCTACTTTATTATTTCAAACCGAAAGCAATGACGTAACGGATATCCAAGTAAATCATCAACATGTTCAAGAGCTTAGAGATTTCATAGCTCATTGGTAAACTAAGTTGCTTAGCAGCCCACTCGAAGAAAAAGAAAAACAGGCGTCTTAATGAATGAAGTCCGCGGAAATCTACCTAACCTAATGCTGTGTTGCGTGGATTTCCGCTCACCGCCGAAGATACCGGGCTTTCGAGCGATAGCATTTTTAACGAGACATGATATCATGCTGATACGATAACAGCCAAAATTCATTATAGTCTCAAGGCTGAAGTGGGCACAAAAACAAATAGTATTTCTTAGCATGGTCTCGCTATCGTATGCGGTGTAGACGTCGGTTCAACAAAGAATTCGCGTATTTCGATATGGACGGATAAACCGAGACATGATTCGGACAGACTCTACTAGATTCGACGTGGACTCAATCAAATGTTCTTTGATAATTCGCTATGTTGCTGAGTCTTCGCATCACTAAACGGGCCGCTGTCTATAAGCGAAGGCAAAAAGTCATTGAATGAAAATTCCTAAGACATAGTACCTGCAGCTGATCAGTAACGTTACTGTCGTATTCTCTCCATTTGCGCAGCCTCAACAATTGGTACCTAGATAGCTGTCCAATCACCGACTTCTATAAGGCGTCAGCTCGGTTGTACAGCTCACCTAAGAGCGAACCTAAGGATTGGGTTAAGGACATTAAGAGCGCTAAGGTGTTCAAAGTTTACCGGCCGGACCCCTTCCATCGTACCGGTACGATAACATGCATAATATGCATAGGCGAGGATAAAAATAACTGTTGTGCAACACGAATAAAAAATCAGATGTGCCGCATCTATCGGTCAGCTCTATCCATTTCCGGGACTACAATTTGTTGTGGCTGGCTGGTTAGAGGTAGTATGGCTAATAAGAGTCGGGCACTCTTTGAATTGTGCTCTTTAAGAGGTCCACTAACGGACAGTAACATCGGCATTTAGGCCGTCTCTTTTCCTTTTTCGGCCTCCGTTAGCACTATGACTCGCTAGATATACCTAAGCCTCACAGCCCCTCTCAGCAATACGAGATCTTGGCGGCTCGATGCAGTCCAAGATCGCCTGTCGACGTCACTAGCTTCTTGCATCCGTTCTTAGAGTCCATCACCAGATCTCATTCTTCACGAGAGGAGCTGCCCATAAGTGAGAACTACCAATATTATATAAGTGTAAATGCCTTCCACCATCTTGGTGAGAATTTTATATACACCATCAACCAATAGAGTATTACAACATACAACATACAATCAACAATAATATATAATTCATCAACTACCAAATCTACCTTTTATTGTATACCATAATTGATACAATATATAATACACATCACATCAAAATGCGCGGCTTCATCTCAACCATCACCACTCTCCTACCTTTGGCAGCTGCGGCGCCATTGGAACTTTACAACCGCGACAGCAATCCCGGTTGCCAAGAAGCATCTTTCGGCAACTTTGAATGGACAATTGAAAACTTCGACTACCATGCATCTTACATTTTCTCTACACCCGCTCATCAAAACTCGTGGGGTTATGTCAACTTCAACCTAACAAACCCGGCTCTCGAGTACCAAGCTATTTGCAGTGCCTCGAGCAACCAGCTCTCCGACTTCTTCTACGGTACAATGGCGTACACCTGCACTGTTCCCGAGGGTCACACTACAAAGACTACTTTCGACTTCAGCCGCCCTAGTGGCAAGTTAAACGTCAACCAGACCTGGACCTGCAGCGACACTGATCCGCAGTACCCGTAAGTTACCACCACCAAAAGAACGTAAGTCGCCATCAAGTCTAACAAGTTTTATAGTACTACCATTAATGCTTATGGTACCGTCGATCTGGATCTCTCCTGCACCGATGAGACATGGACCAACCCTAACTGGACGATCGGTAACATCTACACGGCTCGTACAGTTCAGTGCGAGCCAGTAACGTTACCACTTGAGCCCTACGAAATTACTGCCGTCGCATAAGGCATTCTCTAAAAAATATTGGGTATTTTAATGGCGGATTATGAGGAACAGATAGCGGGTTTAGGGAAAGGGGTTACCATCACGACATTATGATATATTGACTGATCATAGACACACATAGGCATCGAGCCATCAACATAGAAATTAATTATAATACAAGTCAATCGCTTGATTACTACTTCTTATGTCCAAATTTTCCGAGCGTTATCATGATCTATGAGCCGAAATCCCGTACTTGGCCTACACTAACCTGTAGAAAGTCAGCATTAGAAGTACCTAGTCTTATCGTCACGATCTCGACGTTTTATTTACTTTGATCGCAAGTAGATAGAATATATAGCTAAGTCAAGGACACCATCGAAACCTTGACCTAGTCCCAAGCATCGGAGTATTTACATAGATTACAGGGTAAAGTCTATGTACATCACGGAACGGGCCGCACGTTTCGAATGCGATGGTCCCACAACTATAACTTCAAGCTTAACTCTTGGAGATACCTCAAATCGTGACTAAGTGCTACACAAAGACGATGTATTATTTTATACTTTATACTTACACGACATTATCGTAGACTATTCCTCTAGGCTCAAAAAACAACCCATTGGCTGGGGGTAGGGGGTTGAACCCGCAAACCAGATGAAGCCCATCCTGCGGTCAAGATAATTACAAGACTAAAAGTTTAGAAAGATTTATATAAACCACGGTTAAACAAGCAAAACCTGCACGGTACGAAGTCCTAGCAGTGCGGCTGACGCGAGCTGAGGAAATTATGACAGCTCATAATCGACGCACACCCCTGTTTTTGTTTTGTTTCTTAACTCCTAATAATATCAGAGCGGCTTACTAGCTATCTCACTTTACTTGGAGATAGTTTATGCGCTCCTGGACTTTTGAATCTTGTCCTCCACCAGACTTACCCAACATCGCTGAGCAACATGGCTCCTCTGCTACCTTTTTACACGGCGCGCTTTCGATCCGAGCGCTCCTTCGAGCGACTTTACGAGCCAGTTCACGAATCCAACTGATGTCTTCTCCGTGCCCCTTCTTCTCGGGGGCGACGTCGTTGCTCGCGCGCTCGCGCAGTTGGTGGGGTCGCGCATTACCCCAGTTGCATTCTCATTTGGTATGCCTCCCCCCCCCCCCCCCCCCCCGGGGGCCACCTGCTGTTGATACGAACCTACCTTTCAGCTGGTCTGATCTCACCTTCCCTTCCTTTAGGATGGGTTGCATACGCCGTAACCGCTGTTCTATCCGCCATTGGTGGGGACAGGCTGATGCCCGCCCCCGACTACTCGTGTAAAGTCGTCAACGCGCAAAACGGATTTGCGCGCGACAATGATAGTTGGATTATCGGGCGCATCGTCCGGGACTTTGAGACGTGGATGGACAGTCAACCACAGGCACAGAACACCGATGCTAATGGTGTTGTAGAGGTAAATAGAGTTGCTGTCCGGAATCCGGTTGAGAATAGCGTCAAAGAGATGATCGACCTGAGCTGGGAGAATATGAAGCGTCGCGCCCGAGAAAGGGGGAAACCGGAACCGACACGACCGCCTAAAGCAGGATTGTGTGTTCCCGTTTACAGGGCAAGAAAGCCGTTTAAGAATTACCCCGGGTATGATTCTCCGTATATTGCCGGGCTTGTTACCTGTCTCTTACAGCTCGGAGTGGCAGCCATACCGTGCGGGATATACGGCAATTGGAGTATTCTGCTCGTGACCGGAGCAGGCATGATATTGGCCTTCATATCGGGAGCTATTCCTCAGTGGGCTAAAGAGAAATGGGCCTGTCGTGAGGACACCGAGAAGACATTCGCGTTGACTAGAGGAAATGGCAGCCAATATGCCATAGTAATTCAAGGTGCCGGCGTTGGTTTTGACCTAGAGGACCTTGCCGCTTCTGATTGGGGAAGAATCAAGTCGTGGCCGGTAAGGCTAGTTGTTCTTGTTCTAGCTGTTCTCTGGATCTTCCCCCTGATCGCTGCCTCGGGAATCCAACAAAATACATGGTTTCTTCTCGCGGTGGGTGGCTTAGGCATCTTACAAAACACTTACGTTGCCGGTGCTAGTCGCTCACCGGAGGCATTTGGTATGCCTCTCGAGTTTGTAGAGGTCATTGCTAAGCCCAAAGTCATGGATGCCTTGTTGGCGGTCGAAGACTGTTATCCTCGCGTAGGTAGAAGTTTACTACCTATTTTTTTCGCAGAGGAGTTGAACATAGAGGAAACGGCAAGGTGGAAAGACTACGAAAATAGGAATAAAACAGACAGGTTAAAGCATATGTAATAATTAGCATAGGGCTAAGAAAGAGGATGATTTCGTTGATTCAAATAATTGAAATTAATGTTAACGGATCTAGATATCACAAAGAACATGTCCAGGGCGGGACGTAGGATGCCCTCTAAGCTGTCTTAGAAATAATAGATAGATACCTTAGTAAAAGTCTTAATTTAAAGTTTTTCTTTTGGTATTTTATTAATTTATATGAATTCTACTTACACCGAAAAACATACTTACTAAATGTAATGAATGTTAAAGATATTCAATATTGCTCTTGAATATCTTGGATTACTTGTCTAGGCACCAGTCTGGGTAAGGAAAACATGAGTTGAAGCCATTGAAGCTAGTGAGTGCCATGTAGCTTGCGAAGAACGGAACCAACAAAAGTTCCTTGTTTCTTCGACACCGGGGCCGAGACCTTGGTAGAAGCCTTCGACTTCGCCTCGCCCTTCGATTGTTCTGTCTCTCCCAGGTCGCTTTCGGTCGTTAGAGTACCCTCACTAGCGTCATCACGACCTGGCACTGGTAGTTCACGAGAACCAGCAGTACCATAAAGAACCTGACGACCGTGCTCCTCGAGAATACCTAATTTCTGCCGAAAGAAGAATCTGACGTGAGCTTGAACCATACCGTCAAGCTGCGAGAAGTTGTTCAAGACATCGCCAAACGGCATCGCAAGTACTTCGGGGGACAACAGCTCTTCAGGTGTTGTGTCAAGGTGAAGCTTCGGGTCATATTCATAAATGGGCCAAGGACGATCAAAATCGCACTCACGAGCCTCGGCTAAAATAGCCTCCCGCTCCTCTTCGCTTCGGTTAAGCGTGATCGCCATGTAATAATCCCTCATAGTAAGCTCAGATGCAGTCTTGTCTTCGAGTCTTACAGAGTTAGACATATTGGCGCGATTGTTGTTAATTCTTTTCGGTAAAAGTTTTAAGTTGTTGAAATGTTTGAATATATTTGTATGTTGAATGTTAATAGGATGGTGGTGATAGTGATGGTGATAGTGATGGTGATAGTGATGGTGATAGTGATGGTGATAGTGATGGTGATAGTGATGGTGATAGTGATGGTGATAGTGATGGTGATAATGGTGGTGGGAAGAAGCAGAGAGCAAATTAAGAGTGATTTTGACGTGTATAAATACCCATCTACTAAAAAAAACAATCTGTTGTTCACAATTAGGGAGATATAGGATTGGGAATATGGTAGGTTTCATGCCTACTAAGACGTAGGGCCGTACGAAACCATTGCTACCACTATCTCAAGGGCTAAACAATGCGAATATTCAGGAACAGTGTCATCAATAATAAAGACTGAGGTCCCCAGATAAAGGTTTTTGTTAGTCTACAATATCTTTAGCGATCGTCTACAATCTTATAATACTAGTTGATAGGCAGGATATCACGCAGTGTGTGTTAATAGGGCTTAACTTGTTGATTTGACCCTTCCGCCAGAGGCAATACGAGATAGGTGGTCAAGGGTTACTAGGTATATATTTTCGAGAGGCGTTTGGTACTACTTTTCGATGCCTAGCTACTCTGGAAAGGCTGTAAAATGGATAATTGCATTGTTATTTAGTATTGTTTGGCTTGTTTTAATACCCGGCATTGGACTCTCTGATCACTCTGGTCCAATAAATAGAATTTGCTATATTATTATTATTATATCTCCGCTGACTGGGGCTTATAGTATACATATCCGCTAGAAGGTTAGTGTCGTGGGTATAGATCGACTGATAGGCGATGGAATTATAATGCTCCCATCCCCAGAGACAATTGCGTTGCCTCTTGGAACTATTCATTAGCATCAGGATGTTTTATGGTTCATACTAAGGGACCCAACCAATCTCCTCAATCGGCCATCGAATCCATAGTCGATGTCCCTCATCTAACACAGAGTATATCCTTCCAACCAAATGCATACCCCAGCCTTCTATACACCAGAGGTAGTCAAGTCGTTGAAGTAGGACACAGAAGAAAGAAAGCACGCACAATGCTTCGTTATCCCGTTCCTTTAGTAACGTTACAAAATTCTCTCGAACCTTGAATAGCCACATAAATGCAGCTCTAAGCCGCTGATCATCGGTAAAGTTACCATTGGAGAAATAGACGAAGCTCCGCTTTAGTGATTCTATTCCGTGGGTAAGTTCGTCTAATTTCTGCGGATCTTTGACGTATAACTTGAGGTTATTTTCCAGTTCTTTAAGGCCTTCGTGTTCGGGGGGCGTAGTATTTTCCCAAACTTCGTTCATCTGTCTGCCCGAGTCGAATATGAAACTCAATGCCGCGATGGAGCTTATAGCGTCACTATTGAGTTCTATTACGCTACGCATGCCTCTGAAAAGAAATAGCCATTCGGGCGTGACTCCATTCGATATTAAAAGGAGGTTATCCGGTTCCCTGGGGTTAGCAAACGCGAACCATGTCGTGAGCATGCTGAAGAAGAATATGGGTACTGAATGGGGAGAAGTGAAGTCATTAAGTATAGTTAGTACCATAGATGACGACGCGTTGTGGTGAACCATGGCTCGTTCGATTAGGGTATCTCTCCGCTGTGGTTTGAACCGGGAAAGGTGCAATGCGGCAACGGAAAGAAGGCCTCTAAGGACATATTCATACGAGAATCCCATCTGCGGTAGGTTCACACGCCAGAAGTTACGAAGCATCGGTTCAGTGGAAAAGGTAAAGCATGTTGAAGTAGTAAAGTGATGGAGAAGCTCGAGGTCGAGAGCACTAAACCAGCCTGTCGGCGCATGTTGATTATGAATGGAAGTATCTATGGGAGATGTGACCTGGCTAGTGGGGGTACGCCCGGTACTGCTGCCGGCAACATGAGGATTAGGGGTCGTAGGGTGGGTTGATATGTTGAAATCGCAATTAATCCCACGTCTAGAGTCCAATCAGCACGCCGTCAATTTCAATTCCTCGGAGACAGCATAGTCAACAACCCAGTGTTAGGTACCTTATACAATTGCGACAAGATGGTCGCGTTTCGTCACACTATGTAAGTACGATTAGAACGATGTAAGCGAAGAGCGAGTTGTTAAGCGAGCCCACCTTAACTTTCCTGGATTTGCACACTCGGCATCCTGTCCGAGTCTTCGCATGCGGTTTTCGGGTAGCCTTCTGAGTTGGCGAGGCCATTCTTACTGCTTACTAGGTAGGTAGACTTTAATAATAAGTCTTAGCACGGTAGACATTATGTTACCTCGTCATATGTTGAAGTATGGTCAAAGGATTATAGAAATTCGTAGTAGATGCTCGGAAACGCGTGGCGATTACGAATCATGCATACAGAAACTTCGGATGAAATTTACCAAGTACGAATACGAGGCCGATCGCAGATATGCCCCCGGTCTCGTATTCGTAGAAACACCGAACTACGAGCCACTCCAAATCTACTCCGCTATAATACGGTATAGGTATGTAAATATTAGATAAAAGTCGCTAGTTGTATAGACACACACGAGTGCCACTATGATAAATACATATTGCTAATAATATCTAAAATTACAGTATTCAATGTATTCAGTTCAAGTGCCATTTGCTGGTTGGGTGTACAAGGTACCATTGATGGTAGTGCTCAGCGTGCCGTTCGCATCGAAGATATTCGTGAACGCGTCAATAGACAAATGGAATCCATCGGGGCTAGTCACCTTAGTAGCATTCGTCTGTCCGGTCTGAACCAGGTCGGAATACCAGTCGACTAGGTTCAGAGTGATGGTTGGATTCCGTGTCGTGACGTTCTCCGTGCCATCGAGGAAGGTAAGTCCATCGTCAGAGAAGTTGTCGTATTTCACAGCAACAGACTTGACAATTGTAAGGTTGGTGTCCGCGACGATGGTGATATGAGCCGAACCAGCTACCGCACCATCCATTATATACTGGCCGCTAGAAACGAATAGTGGTAGGGGAGGGACGTATCCCGGCTCGTAAGGGGTGGCCCAAGGGATAGTGTCGTTTAGTGGCTCAACATGTGCCAGTGGTACCGGCTGGCGAGAAGTGAAATGCGCCATCATCACTCGCTCCGTCCGACCACCCGGCTCGGTCGAATTAGGGCAAGGAAGTGGGTTATTACCTCCGCAAGCCGGCGCAACGACAAGAGCTTCCCAATACACCAACCGCGTGGTGTCTGGAGAGAATCTAGGGTCGGCTCGTCCGTTCCATAGTGGGTCATTGATGCTGCCCGGGCTCCCATCACCCGCCCCATTGATACGCTGTCCGTAATAATCCCCGCGGTCGCCATACCTATCGAGGAGATACGGCTGAAAGAAACGTCGCTCGCCGTTATTTCGGGTGGAAGATGCCGCTGTCGCAGAAACTAAATCCGTGATGGGGGGGATATTCCGCATGCCAGCCATGAACATCTGCCTATCGCTACCTCGAGTATCCATAATTGCTATCCATTCATCATCCGCCGAGATATCAATGGGGTCACAGTACTCGGGGTGACTCGTGAGCCTACGGACAGCGCCCGATGTTAGGTCGCAAACACGTCGATGTTTGATGATTCTCTCGGACTACCGATATACGTAGCCTCCCTACCACTTCCACTAAATCCTCTAAATTCGCCCACGGTGATAGCATCAGTGTTGACACGGATCCGATTTCCGTCAAAGAGGAGTGGCTGGTTTCTAATACCATCGCTAACCAAGACGTTCACATTCGCTAAGTCATATCGGGGTGCCATAGGTAGGCCCGTGGTTGGCGATGGGTTAAACTCAAGCCTTCCCACGTAGCCGTACTGGCCCAATTTTCCCGCAGTGCTGGCGAATGAATTGAAGCCGATATGTATGTTATCAGGGTGTAAACGCAATTCGCGAAGGATCCCACCCTCTCCCGACCCATCCACGGCAGTGTTCCAACGGATGGGATATATAAATGTCGACTCGGGGACACATCGATCGCTCCTGAGATCGAATTCTCCGCAATCAATAATATTAGTACCGGCTAAAATCCGTTTTCCGTCGCGGAATGCCTGAGGATAATCCAGATCGTTGGCTCGACCAACAGCGTTATCCTGGGGGATTCCACAGGTAACGCATTTGAACGGGCTGCCATTAGGGAAAGTAGTGCCATCGGATTTGATGAGTATTATTTGGTCGCCAGCGTATATGCTTCCTGAATCGGGTGCACCGGTATAGTTGACACGCGCAATAACGTGGTTGCCGTCAGGTAAAAAGCTTCCTGACTGAATCAGCCCTCCATGCCGTAGGATACAGCCTGACTCTGAGGTACATGAACCTTTCGTGCTGTCAGATACAGGTGGGAGCGGCAACTCAATCACATCGATAGGTTCGGGCTCAGGGGGAGGAGGCACATCTGCTTCTGAATTGACAACGGATATTATTATATCGAGAAGAAAGAGGAGAAATGACTTGGTAACAAACATTGTCAATGACAGTAGCACTTATAACTTCCAGTCTCAAAGTCTCGGTATCCGATTTTTCTTTTTCTTATTTTCGAGGCCCTACATCTTACTTAAATGAATTCAAAGCACTCCTACTCTCTACCTACGTAGACACCTATCAACAACAACCCCCCAATTTTCTAGAATCAATTGACGATCAACGAGCCACCTAACACCAATCTCGATATGGACATCTTCGGACACAGAACGCGGAACGTGTACGACTCGCTTGTCGTTTGGTAGAATACTTCACACTGGGGCATGTCTCAAATCACCGGGGGGTCTCAAACTGCCGATCTAGCCAGTTCTGAGGTAGTAGCCGCTAGTTTTTCGATAAGTACGAGATACGAATCCGAGTCTATCCTATACGAGGTTCGCATTGTTAGCGTTAATTATGCAGGGAAATAGGAGATAACTATGGATAATCGCAATCATAATGCCCTGAGTTTACGAAGGGTTATTGTGTCGATTTTTTTTTCTATGGGAGCTCGTCCGGATTAGGAAATAAAAATTGCCTATTTGGGATTTGAGAATTACCGGAGTAGGAAGGACCCTGGTCGATTCGGTAGATGTTGATTGGATGCATATTGGGGAAAGTGGGGTTTCGGTCGATGTTGATTGGGTGCATCTTGAAGGAAGTGGAGTTTTGGTCGATTTTTGAGCGAATGACAAGCCACGGCCACAGCCACGGTCACAGCCACGGCCACAGCCACGGTCACAGCCACGGCCACAGCCAAGGCTAGCCACAGCTACGAGGCTCTTGGATGTGGCTTGTGCGGCCGAAGGCCGCCTATGGGATACCGGGTCGGCGGAGCGTTTCGGCGAAGCCGAAACGCGGAGACCGACCCGCTTACGT
>NW_026054981.1:0-41650 GCF_022478755.1 Daldinia loculata
TTATTATTATTTATTATTATTTATTATTATTTATTATTATTTATTATTATTTATTATTATTTATTATTATTTATTATTTATTTTATATATTTTTTAATTGTTTTAATTGTTTTAATTTTACTTGTTTTTTATTTTAATTGTTTTTTGT
Organism: Daldinia loculata; assembly: GCF_022478755.1. Classification (NCBI taxonomy): domain Eukaryota; kingdom Fungi; phylum Ascomycota; class Sordariomycetes; order Xylariales; family Hypoxylaceae; genus Daldinia; species Daldinia loculata. The sequence goes on from NW_026054981.1 coordinate 149, forward strand.
ATTTGTTTATTTTTTTTATTTTTTTATTTTTTAATTTTAATTTTTATTTAATTGTTTTCATTTTTTTTATTTTATTTAAATTTTTTTAAATTTTTTCATGTAATTTTTATATCATAGTCACTTTAAATAAAGCGCCAGGACCAGGACGAAATCCGGTATTTTATTGGTCGGTACGCGTTTTAATTTTTTAATTACTTTATTAATTTCCCACGAATGTAATGGTTTATACGCTTTTTAATTCCTTATCAATTACCTTATCAATTTCCCACAAAAGTGGTGGTCCGTGCATTTGTCAATTCTTTATTAATTACTTTATTAAAATCGCATAAATCTGGTGGTCCGTGCGTTTATTAAGTTTTTATTAATTTTTTATTAATTTTTTATTAATTTTTTATTAATGTTTTATTAATTATTTACGTAATATTTATTAATTATTTTATTAATTATTTTATTAATTACTTTATTAATTTTTTATAATAATTTTTTAATTAATGTAATATAAAATACCGGACTTCGTTTTAAATAAATTATAAAATTTTTATTATTTTATATTTAACATATTTTTAACGTTATTAAAAATATTTATAATATAAATGTTAAAATTATTATATTATTATTAAATTTTAACTTAATAATTAATTTTATTATTAAAATTTAAATATTTATTAATATAAAAGTTTTAATTATATTAAATATTTTAAATTAATATTTTAATTAATTTTAAATTATAATATATTTTTAATTATTTAACCGAAAATTAATTATATTATTCCATAAATTATAAATTATTTTAATAAAAATATTTTTGTTTTAAAAATTTTTATAATTAATAAAAACTAAAATTTTTTTATAATAATTTATAAGGTAAATATTATAATATTATTTATTACATGCGGTATATATATCGGCGTACGTTTTATACGGGACGCCGTTAACGGTTTTTACTTTATTAATAAAATTTTAAAAAAAGTAATATAATATAAACTTGATTTAATAATAATTTTCGTAGTAATTTTTATTTGGTTTATATTTTAAATTATATATAAAAATACGGTTTTAAATTTAAAATTAAAACGCCGGTTTATAATTCCAATTATATTAAATAAATTATTTAAATAACATTATTTAAAATAACATATTAAATCGGTTATAATATTTAATAAATAAAAAATTTATTTTTTAAATTTATTTATTAATAATTATAAAACGTTAAATATTTTCGAAATTTAACCGATAATTTATCCGAAATATAATACGGGAATTTATTTATAACGGATATTTAAATAATTTATATATTAATTTTTACTTTAAAATATTATATTTATAAAAGATTTTATTTATAAATTTATTATAAATAATAAAAATAAAAACCGATTATGAAAATAAAGTATAATTTTAACAATTAATACGGTAAAAATTTAAATAAATATTTTAATTTTAAAATAATATTTAATAATGTAAATTTTTACGGTATATATATTAATATATAACGTTATATTTATATTAACGCTTTATTTAATTATAATAATAACATTATATAAATTTAACTTTAAATCATTTTATTTTATTATAAAATTATTAAAATTAAAGTTTAATAACTTATTAATTTTAATTAACAATATTAATGAATAAAAATAATAAAAATAACATTTATATTAAAATAATTTAATATCTTTATTTAAAATGCGTTAAAAAACTATAATAAATATTTAAAACTTTTGAAATTCCGGTGATTAAATTACTTTTTTATTTAAAACTTATATGGCAATTATAAGTTTAAAACTTAAATTATTAACATTATATTTTTTTTTAACAATTAATAATAATAATTTAAATTATATATATAAACTTATATAAATTATATAACCTTTTATAAATATGTAATAATATATAGTTTTTTATTAATTAAAAAGTTAAATAAATTATTTATAAATATTTAACTTAATATTAAATTTATAATAATAATATATTTAAATTAAGTTTAAATAAATTTTTTTTAACTTTTTAAAGTTAATATATTATAAATAATAATTTATAAATTTTATTTATTATTTTATAATAATGTATAAATATATAAATTACTTTAATTTTATTATTTAAATTAATATTAAAAATTATTAATTTTAAATTTAATTAAAATTAAAATTTTAAAACATTTTATAAATTAAATGTAAAAATGGTAAACAGTAATATATATAAAACTATTTTAACTTAATTTAACTTATTTAAATTTATTATTATTATAATTATAATAAATTAAAACTTATTAACAATTATATTATAATATAAAAAAAATAAATTAAAAGTAAGAAAAAAAAAATTATTAATATTGGATTTATAATTATATTATAATAAAAAGGAAAAGGAAAAAAAAAATTGCTAATGTTAAAATGTTAATTAATTATTATATTAAAATATTATTACGTAAAAATAATCATGTAATAACACGTGGTTTATTTACATATAAAACTTTAATTTTTATAAATAACACTTATATATATAATTTATTATTAATATAATAATAGTTATTATAATAGTTTTATTTCGTATTATATTTCGTTTTTTTTTAAGTATACACCACCATTTATACCTTATTATCCGACATATATTATATATAAATAAAAATGTTTTTTACGTTATATTAAATAATTTTTAAATTAAATTTTATTATAATAATTATTATAATTTTAAACATTTTAATTATTAAAATAATTACATATATATTATTAAAAATATTTATTTTTTATAAATTTCTTTTTATTATTATTTTAAATTTATAATTAAATATTCATTTTATTAATAATAATAATAATATTAATTTTATTTTATTTATATTAATAATTTTTTAAACGTTTTTAATAATTATATTTTATATTTTATTATTAATATTTTTTTAAATTATTTATTTAAAAAGTAATATTTTAAATTTGTTTTACTTTTTAAATAATAATTTGGTTAACATTAATTTATAAATAACATTTTAATTATTTATATTTTATAATTTAAATATATTTTTTAATTATAATATAACCGTAATAATAATATATATTATTTTATATTTATAATTTTTTTTATAAATAGTTTTTTATTAATTAAATAAAAATATATTTAAAAAATCTTTAAATAATTTATTTTTAAATATAATTATTTTATTTCCATTATATTTTATAATAATTAACATAATAATAATTAATAAAATTATATTTTTTATATTATTATTTTTTAAAAAGTTTTTACCTTTAATTTATTAATTATATTTTATAAATTCTAATTATTTTTTCTTTTTATATTTTTAATAAATTTTTTTAATTAATATATTTATCTTTTAATAAATTAATAAATTTAAAATTATTTTTATAAATAATTAATTTATAATAAATTTTAATGATTTATTTATTTTTTTTTAAAAAAATTATTATTAACGTTTTATAATATACTTTTTATATTATTAAATTATTATTTTAATTTAAATATTTTTTTAAATATTATAATCTTTTATTATTAATTTATTATATTTAAATCTTTTAATTTAAAAATTAATTTTAATTTTATTTAAATATAATATAAACTATTATTTATAATTTTCTCTTTTAATTGATTTTTTATTAAATTAAACTTTGTTATTAATTTAATCTTTTTATTTTAAATTATATTAATTAAATAATTGTAAATAAAAGATTTATTATTTTATTAATTTAATTAATTTAATATATTTTATAAAATAATATTTAATTCCTTTTATATTTTATTAATATATATTAATTTTTTTTTTAAATATTTAAAATAATTACAATTTCTTTTTAAATTTATAAAACAATTTTTTATTAAATTAAACATTTTTTATTAAAATAATTTTCCATTAATAAAAGATTTATATATAATATATATTAATAATTTTATAATTAATTAAATATTTTATTTAAAATAAAGTCCGGTATTTTATATTATATTAATTAAAAAATTATTATGGGAAATTAATAAAGTAATTAATAAGGTAATTGATAAGGTAATTGATAAGAATTACGTAAGTAATTGATAAAATATTAATAAAAAATTAATAAAAATTTAATAAACGCACGAACCATTAAATTTATACGACATTAATAAGGTATTAATAAAGAATTAATAAACGTATAAACTATTATTTTTATAAAAAATTAATAAAGTAATTAATAAAGGATTAAAAAGCGTATAAACCATTATATTCGTAAAAAATTAATAAAGTAATTAATAAACAATTAAGTGGCGCATAAACCACCACATTTGTGGAAAATTAATAAAATAATTAATAAAGAATTAAAAAGCGCATAAACCATTACATTCGTAAAAAATTAATAAGGTAATTAAAAAATTAAAACGCATATTAACCAATAAAATATCGGATTTCGTTTTAATTTTAACGCTTTATTTAAAGTAATTATGATATAAAAATTACATAAACAAATTTACAAAAATTTAAAAAAAATTCAAAAAAACTTTAAAAAATTAAAAAAAAATTAAAAAAAATTAAAAAATAAAAACAATTAAAATAATTAAAATAATAAAAACAATTAAAATAATTAAAATAATAAAAACAATTAAAACAATTAAAACAATAAAAACAATTAAAAAAATATATAAAATAAATTATAAATTATAAATAATAATAAATGATAAAAAAATAATAATAAATGATAAAAAAATAAAAAATAATGTAAAAAAATAAAAAATAATGTAAAATAATGTAAAATAATAAAAAGTAATAAATACATTAAATAATTTAAATAATTTAAATACATTAAATACATTAAATAAATTAAATAAATTAAAAAAAAATTAAAAAAATTAAATATAAATTACATATAATAATTAGTTTTAACTAATATATTTATTTATTTTTTAAGTAAATAATTATATAATATTTTAAATTTTATTAAATAATTTATTAAATTTATTATTTATTAATATAATAATGGCATTATTTAAAATAATTTATATAAAGATATTATTATTTTGTTTAATAGTTATAATTATTTTATAAGTAAAAGCGTTTTTATTTTTAATAAATTTTAAAATAAGAATTTTAATTTTAATTATAATAATATACTTAATAATATTATATTTATTTAAATTAATTTAATTTTAAAGGTTAAATTAAATAATATATTATTTTATTTTTAAAATTTATTAAAAATAATTATAACAATTTTTTAAATAAATTATTAAAATTAAAAACATAATTTTAAATAAATTTCTATTATAAATATTCATTATTATTTTAAAAATTATAACTAAAAAAATAATTATATAAAATAAAATAAAAATAAAATAAATAGTTTATATTTATTATTAATATATTTTTATTGAAAATTTAAACATAAATTAAATTTATAATTATTAAAAATTTTAATTATTTACGGTATAATTATATATAATATAACCTTTATATAATTAATTAATTATATAATAATTATAATTAATATTATAACTTTTTATAACCATTACAATTATCCACTTCATATAATATACCTTTTAAATAAAAATAATATATTATATTTTTAAATTTACTAACAATATTAAACATTACGTATACAGGTAATAATTTATCTTAAAAATAAATTAAATGGCAACCATTACAATATATAATAAAAAAAAAATTTAATAAATAAATTTATATACATTATTTAAAATTTACGTTAATACTTTAATAATATATTAAATTACTTTTTTTATTATAATTATTATTTATATTGCCGTAATAATAATATTAAAATAATGTATTAAAAAAAGTTTATATAAATAAAAGAATTTCTTAATTTATGTTTTTAATTTATTTTTTTAAAATTCTTTTTAATATAATATAACTTTTTAAATTTAACTTATTATTTTAATCATAATTTTATTTTTTTATAATTTTATTTATTAATATATTTATTTATTATACTTTATTATAATAAAATTTAATAAATTTAAATCTTTAACATTATTAATATTTATCATATGCATTTTATTAACTTTTATTCGGAATTAAACTTTTTTACTTTTTATACTTTTATTATCTTTTATTTAATTTTTAATCTAATTTTTAAAACTTTTATTTTTTAAATAATTAATATAATAATTTTAATTTTAATATTCCGTTAATATAAAATTTTATTTAATATAATAAAAAATTTTATATTAATAATAATTTTTATAAAGTTTATACCGGAAAATATTATATTATTTTATTTATTCCAATTGTTTTAATTAATTTATTAAATAAATTATATTTTTTAATTATTATATAATATATATAAAATATAATTATTATATAATAATTATAACGTTATTTTTTATATTTAATAATTATTTATATTATTAATTATACTTTATTAACCTTTTATTAAAACGTTATTTTTTTACCTTGGTTAATAACTTTATTAAACTTATAATTTTTACCTTTTAACAATATATTAATTTAACGTATATTATTCGAAAAAGTATATATTATTTTTATTACTTTTACAATTTCTTTTTTACCCGTAAACCAAATTTTAACTATTACAATTATATTAAAAGTTTAAATAAATACTTTATTTATATTTAAAATAATTATAATTATACATTTATATAAATTATTTTATGTTACTTTTATTTATAATATTAATTAATTTTTTAATCTTTATTTAATTATTATGTAAATAATTATAATTATTTAAACCTATAAATAAAGTTATATTTAAGTAAAGATTTATTAAATATATTTTTTTAATATAAATTAATATGATAAATAAAATTAAAAAAGAATTAAAAAAAAATCAAATAAACTTTAATAGTAAATAACTTTTACCTAACATTTTAAAAAATAATAAAAAATCCGGTAATTTACAAATACTTATATATTAACAAAATAATTATTATAAAAAATAAAAAAATAATAATATTAAATATATAATATAAAAAAAATCTTTATAATAAAATAAATAAGGTTTTTAATATTAATAATTATAAAAATAACAATATAATAAAAAGAAAATTAATAATAAAATTATAAAAAATAATAAAAACTAAATAAATTTTAATTTAAATAATTTTATTAAAAATAATAATAATATAAATATAAATATAAAATTTAATAAAAAAACAAAAATACCTAATAAAATATAAATAAAATAATTAATTTAATAATTAATTTTATAAATAATAATAATAATTTTAAAATTTAATATAATAATAATTTTATTAATATTAAGAAAAAACTGCGCAATAACATTTATAAGCGTAACTTTTTATTTTAATTTTACATTTTATTTAATTATTTCCACTTTATTATATAATCGCAATTAAAATTAATTTATTTTTTATTTAATAAATTAATTTAAATAATTAAATAATTTACTATTAATAATATCGATTATTTTTAATTTAATAATTTTATAATAAAATTTAATTAATATTTAAACAAGCATTTTAATAAATATTAATATAATCTTTTTATTAGTTTTATAATTATTAATTTATAATATTAATAAAAAATAAAAAATATAATAAAAAATTATTATAATACTTTTAACGTTTTTATATTATTAATTAATAATATTATTATATTATAAATTTAAGAATACCTTAAAAGATTTAAATTATTATTTCATAAAATTTTTTATTAAATTATTTATTAATATTTAATTAATAAATAAATAAATTACATTAAACATACCTTTAACGTATTTTTAATATAACCATATATTTTAAATATTAATATATTATAATTTTATATTGATCCGTTTTTCTTTCATTTATTAACCGTTTTATTTATTAATTATTATTAAAGATTTTTTATTATTTATTTATATTTAATTTAATATTTTTAAATAAATATTAAAATATAATAATTTTTATAACATTTTTTATAATTATTAATTTAATATTTATAATAAAAATTAATATAATTATAAAAAAAATATTTCATTACGTTATTATTAATAAAGAATATATTTTTAATTATAAATAATATTTTAAAATTTAAATTTTTATTTTTATATTTAATATAAAATTTTTATTTAATATATAAATACTTAATAATTTGGTTAATTACTTTTAAATATTAAGGTTTTAAATTGGTAAAATGGTAAAAAAGTTATAATATTACATAAATTATTTTTTTAATTTATATTTTATAATTAAATATAATTATGTTTTATTTACGGTTATATATTACTTTAATATTTAAATATTAATTTATTATTTTTTATTTTTTTATTTTTTAAACGTTTTTTATAAAATTAACCTCTTTTTCGACTATTTACTAATATATTATTAATATAAACCAATATATATATTAATTTATTTCAAAAATAAAATAGGTATAATTTTTTAATGAAAACTATTATTTTTATACTTATTAAAATTTTTACTATTTTATTATATTATAAAAAAACATTTTTTAATTTATATAACATTTATTTTAATTATATATATATATATAATTAAAATAAATGTTATATAAATTAAATTTTATTACAATAATTATTATAATTTTAAACGTTTTAATTATTAAAAATATTTACTTTTTATAAATTTTTTTTTACCATTATTTTAAACTTATATATTATTAAAAAATGACTAATAGTAAATTTATAATTAAATATTTATTTTATTAATAATAATATTAACTTCGTTTTATTTATATTAATAACTTTTTAAATATTTTTAATAATTATAACTTATACTTTACCAATAACATTTTCTTTAAATTATTTATTTAAAAAATAATATTTTAAATTTTTCCACCTTTTAAATAATAATTTAATTAACGTTAATTTATAAATAAAACTTTAATTATTTACATTTTATAATTTAAATACACTTTTTAATTATAATATAATTATAACAATAATATATATTATTTTATATTTATAATTTCTTTTATAAATAACTTTTTATTAATTAAATAAAAATATATTTAAAAAGATTTTAAACAATTTATCTTTAAATATAATTATTTTATTTCAATTATACCTTTTTATAATTAAAACAATAACTAATAAAATTACACCTTTTATATTATCGTTTTTTAAAAAGATTTTACATTTAACTTATTAATTATATTTTATAAATTTTAACTATTTCTTTTTTATATTTCCGATAATTTTTTTTAATTAATATACTTATTCTTTAATAAATTAATAAATTTAAAATGACTTTTATAAATAATTAATTTATAATAAATTTTAATTATTTACTTATTTTTTTTAAAAGAAATTATTATTAATATAATATAATATATTAATAAAAAAAATCTAATTAATAAATTTATAAAACTTTTAAATAAAAAGAAATATTATAAATTTATAAAATTATTAAATATAAAAGATTAAAAATAATTTCATAATATATTTTAAAAAATATATAAAAATATTTATTTTAAAAATATTTTTACATATAAATAAAAAGGTTATAAATATTAATCCGTATTTTATTTTTATAATAAAATGCCATATAAATATAAAACTTTTTAAAACTTTAAATATATATATAATAACGTAAAACACAAGTTAACGGATCACATAAGTTAAAGGCTTAACCGAAATATAACCGAAAATCAACATTTTTAAAAATTCATAACTTTACAAATCTTTAATTAAAAGTTCTCAAATTTTAATATGTTTTATTTAACTATAAAACTAATACGAAAATAATTTTTTTAATTTTTATATTACATTATAATAAAAAGTATAAAAGATATTAATATTTTCGGACCCACTTTTAAGTTTTTTATTTTTATTTAATTTAAAGAATTAAATTGAAATTTATAAAAAATACTATTATTATTATGATTTAAATAAATACTTAAATTTGAAAACCGAGTTTTAATATGATTTTTTTCAAGTAAAGTGCACGGTTACGTATAAACGTATTTTATATATATTTTAACTAAGCTTTTAACTTATGTGGGCCGTTAATTTATAAAATACGTTAATATATATAAACATTAACGCATATTCGTATTTTTATATTATAATATATAAATTATAAAATTTACCGATTATTATAAAATTATTAATAATTATAATATATTTAAACTTTTTTCACTTTTAAAAAACATAAAATATATTAAAAACATAAAATATATTAAAAACATAAAATATATTAAAAACATAAAATATATTAAAAACATAAAATATATTAAAAAAATAATAATATATTATTAATTTTTATAATTTTAAAACGTAAATTTATAAACTTGAAAAATCTTTTAATTATTTATAAATTTATTATTAAAATAACTATTATAATTTAATCGATTTTTTTACGTTAAAATAAAATTAAAAAATATTTTCTTTTAAATTAAAAACAAATATTACGTATTTAAATTTATCGGATTAATTAAATTATATGTAATTACGTTATAGAAAAAAAAAGAAAAAACAAATTATTAGTGTTAAAATGTAATTACGTAAGTATAATCACGTGGTAACACGTGACTAATCTTTACACAAAAGGCAGTTTTTTAAATAACACTTACACATATAATTTATCATTAATATAACAACAATCATCGTGATAAGTTTATTTCGTATTTATGTTTCGTTTTTTTATAATGTACACCACCACTTTTATTTTATCATCCGACAAAATTTATTAAAATAAATAATAATTATAAAAATTAATAATAAAAAATCTTTAAAATAATTTAATATTAAATTTACTTTAAAAAAATATTTTACATTTACGTTAAACATTTTAAATATTATAAAATATAAATATATAATTAAAAAATAACTTTTATTATAATGATATACGTTATTTTTAATATTTTAAAAAAAACTATTAAAACTTTAATTTAAATAAATGTATTAAAAATTTTTATATTAAACACTTAAAATAAATACATATAATAAAATAATAATAATAATATAATAATTTTAAACTTAATACTTTAATCGTAAAATTAAATTATTAAATAATTATTATAATTATTAATAATTAAAAAACGTTTTTTAATAAAAATTTTAAATTTTATACATTAATAAAAATGCTTTAATTAATTTAAAATAATTTAATTATTAATTTAATTATTAAAATTAATTCTTAATATTATATTATTAAATAATTTATTAACTTTTGTTTAATATTTAATAATTAAGTAAAATAAAAAATAAAATTATAATTATTTTTATAATTAAATAAGTTTTAATGGTTATAATAAATATTTTAAAATTAGAATTAATTAAATAAAATTTCGGAAAATTATACCAGATTTATAACCATATTTTATTTAAATAATTAATTTAAATATTAATTTTATTTATATTATATATACATTAAAGTTTAATATTATACTTTTATTATAATTAATATAATTTATTAAATTAACAATTAATAATAATAATATTATTATTATAAATTAATTTATTAATAATTAATATTAATTAACTTTAAATTTACTTATAAAATAACGATTTCGTTTTAAAAATTTAACTATTTATTATTACCGAATATATTTTAAATTAAAACGTAAACTTTAATCCATTAAAATAATATAATTAATAATATATTAAATAATAATTATATTAATATAATAATTAAACTTAATAAGTTAATAAATATAAATATAAAAACTTATTTTTTAAAAATTTATAAAAATAATATAATTATTATTATTTTCGTTATAAAAATAAAAATTATTATAACGGTTTAATATATATTAAATAATTGATATGTATAATTAAATGATGATTAAAGTAATATTTATGTAATTATTTATAATTTTATTATATTTTGTAAAAATTGTGATAATGTATAAAACGCAAGTAATTATAAAAAAATTAAATTTTTTAAATTATTTAATAATATTAATTAATTTAATATATTTCTTTAAATACAATTATAAAATGAATTTAATCTTATATTTTCAAAAATAACTTTATTTTTTAAGTTGTAAATAACTTGACTTTATTCTGTTTAACACCTTTAAACCTTTTAATCGTTATTAATACATATTTTTTATTCTAAAACTATTTTTTTATTTATTTCTTATAACCTTTTTACCTATAATTATTTTATAATATTTATTAATTTCTTTTAATTTTTAAATTTTTTGTATAATTTTTTAAATAACGTTTTAATAAATTTATTTATAGTTATATTTTTTAATTTAACATAATTTACCTTTATACAACTTTTTTTAACCTTTTACTATAATTAATAATTATATATATTAACGTATTTAAGTTTTATTTTTAATTTTTTAATATCTTTATTAATTAATTTAATTAATTATTTATTATTATAATTAATTATAATTATAAATTAATTTAAATTAATTTTAAAATCTTAAATTAAACGCGTAATAAATATAGCTTTTTTTACCATTTACAAAAACGTTAATAATTTAGTTTTTATTATAAATATAATTATTATATTTTACTTATTTATCTTTTAATTTATTATACTTTTAAATAAATTTATTACATATATTTAAAAGTTTTTTCAATTGTTAATATTATTGATAAATAAAGTATTGTTAACGATTTTAAATAAATTACCGTTTTTTATTTATAATGCATATGATCGAATATGTTTAAAATAATATAATATACGGTTAGTTATTTTATGGTATTTTAAGCTTAAGTTATTATTAAATCTTAACAATTTTAAAGTTATAAAAGTAATATTAAAACGTATAATTACCGTTACGTATAAAATAGAATTTATTTTTTATTAATAATATTAAATAAACTTTTATAAAATTATTTTATATAATAATAATAATTTTTTTTTAATTATTAATATTGCAAAGATTTATATTAAAGGTTTTATAAAATTATTTATTTTATTAATATATAAAGATTAATTTAACCAAATTAATTATTTTTTATAATCTTTTATTATTTTAATACTTAAAAACTATTATAATTTTTCGCTTTTAATAAATTAATATTATTATTTTAAACTTTACATAAAATAATTTATTTATAATTCTTTTAATTTAAGATATATAATTATTATATTGTTAATATAAATAAATAATAATATCCCGTTATTTATAAATATATATAATTTTTAAGATATTAATTTAAAATTTAAACTTTTAAACGTTATTATAAACTTTTATTATTAAAATAAAAGTAATTTCTTTAAGCTATATAATGTTTTAAATAGCCTTAATATATAATTTAATTTTTCATAGTTTAAAAATATTTTTATAAATATATTTTTATTAAATTTAATGTTAATAAAAGCATTTATTACGTTATATTATATTAATTTAAAATTAAATTTTACAATTATTACCATTAAGGTTTTAAAAGACTTCCTTGTTAACGTTAAAGCGTATATTTCCTTTGTGTTTAAAGTTTATTAATCGCCTTTAATTACTAATTTTATCTTATATTTTTATAAATATTTATATTTATTAAATTTATATATATATATTTATATGCAATTAAAAATTTATTACTTATAATATTTAAAATTAATTTTTAAAATTTTCTCCCATATTTTCATTTAGCGGTAATTTTTTAAATATACCTTTTTTACCTTTTTAAATATTGCCTCATATAAATATTTTTTAAAATTACTATATTTTTTAAAAAGTTTTAATTTTTTTTTAATATATCTTTAAAGGTTTATTTACTTATTATTGGTTAATTTTAAATCGTTTTACCTGGGTAATTAAGTTATATTAAAAAAATTTACGAAAGAATTAATTTATTATTACTTTATTAATTGTTTACCTTTTATAAGTTTTTACCAAGCTTTTTAATTTACTTACGTTAAATATAATTTACCAAATTTTAATTTATAAAATCTTTATATTAAAGTAAATACTAAAATCGATTAATATTTTAAAACAAATCGTTATTATAAACAGGATTATTAGCGATAATACATTAAAAATAAACAAAAAGGTAAATTATATAATTATATAAAAATGATTAATTTTTAACAATACACTTATTACTTTAAACGTTTTTAACGCATCGTCCGTTTATAACTTTAAATTTAACATTAATATATCCATATTTTTAATTTACCCAAATTTATTATTAATTATATTATTATTTATAAATATATTAATATTTAATTAAAAATTTTAAATAAATTGTAATAAATATTTATAATTTTTAACACTTATATATATAAAATTATTACGGAATTTCTTTTTTAACTTTATAAAATTCCTATTAAATAAATTATTTTCATTAAAAACAACGTTTTAAATTTTTATTACTTTATTAATATAAAAATTTTATATTTTATAAATATTTATTAAAACGTAACTTATCAAATAACTTATTTAAACTTTTAAATTTAAACGTCGTTTTTTATTAATTTTTTTAATACATTAATAATTAAAACATAAACTTTACAACTATATATTTATAAATATATTTATTAAAGTTTTTTTTCCTAAATTATAATCTTATTATTTACCGTTATAAAAATATAAAAACAATCATATAATATACACCAATTATATTTATATTAAAATATACAATTATATAAATATATAATAACTTTATAAATTTTAAACTATAAAAAATAAAATAATTTTACATATACTTTTATTACGCATACCTTATCTTTAATTACATCTTTTAAACACTTAATAACATCGTTTTATACTTATATATAACTCGTTAAAAACTTTAATTTTATATATTATTTTTCGAAAAAATCTTTAATTACCGGTTTAATTTAAATAATCTCCCAATTTAATTTTTATACACATAACGTTATATTATATTAAACTTTTAATAATCTTATAAAATCTTTAAATATTATAATAATTATTTCAGATTTTTTATTATATAAATAATAATCAAAAATTATTTTAATTTAACAGTTTATAATTAACATTAAATTTATAATACCATTATTAAATGTTTTTAAAAAGTAAAAATACAATATTAATTTTATACTTAATAACTTATTAATATACCGTAATATTTAATTTATTTATTTTTTAATTTTCGTTATTTTATGTGTTTTATATTTAACAGTAATAAATCTTTTAAAATATACTTTTTTATTAACGTTAATTAAATATTTTAAAACTTAAAACCTTAAATAACTTAATTTATAATACCATTTTAAGACGTTAATTATATTTAATAATCTTAAAAACCTTAAATTTAAATAATTACAACATACGAAAAAAACAATTTTAAAAACTTTATAAAATATATCTTTAAAAATAAATTAATCGTAACAATTAACACATTTAATAACAATAACACCGTTTAAATACTTTAAATAAATAAGTTTATATTAATTATCCCATTAATAACCTTACTTTTTTAACAACTTTAATAACATAAAATTATAAATAAAATTTTTACAATAAATAACATTTAAAAGCAATATTAAGTTGATTAATTAACTTTATTTAACTACATTTTATTTGTTTTATATATATTAATTATATCTTTTATCTTGTAAAAATAAAAGCCTTTTAATTAAATATATTTATCTATTATTTAATTATTTTAATTTATTTTTTACACCTTTTTTTAACTAGATAAATATATTAAAAATCTTCCAATTTTAATAAATCGCATGCTTTTTTAAAATCTCTTCTATTTAATAGTTTAATAAATATATTTACAAGATTTTCAATTCCTTATATATATTTTAGCCGTATGTATTTTACTTTAATTTCTTATTTTAAATAAAAATATTAAATACATATATGCTTATTTTTTTTATTAATTGCTGTATTGGTGGCCCATTTTATGGCATTATTATTATCTTTTAATATTATAATAAACTCTTTAAACATTTTTTCTAATTTTATAAAAAAATTTCGTATTTAAAAAACGTTGTTAATATACTTATTTAATCTTATAAATTCTATTTTTAAAATATTTTTGCAAACCATAAATTATAATTTTAAAAACCAAAATATTAACCTTTTTAGTATAAAAAAAACCACTTTTATTATTAATCATTTAATTTTTATATCTCCGGATAAATTAATATTAATTGCTTTAAATAAACCAATATTGTTATAACGTTTATATGGATATTTTTTATTTAATACTTTATATTTAATCCGTTTTTTTATAACGCTTTTAAAATATTTAATAACTTTTTTTATTCCCATAAAATATTCGGGTAATAAGTTTGTTATATATTTAACCCAAATTAATATAACAAAGCTTAAGTTAGGTTTTATAATTTATGCTAGAAAATTAAACCTTTTTTTAAATCCGTAACATTTTTATTTATTACATTTAAATCTTTATTACAAATATAACTTTTAATTTTATTTTTATAACATAAATATTTTTATATATATTTTGGAAATAATTATATTATATCTTTAAAATTAAATACATCGTTTAAATCGCTTACATTTTTATAAAATATAACGTAAAATGTTTTAAATAATCGGCCTTTTTCCAATAATTATACCAAATAATTATACTTTTTTACATATCCCATCAAAACGCTTTTAACACTTTTAACCTTTAACTTTTTAAACTTAACTCGTTAATTTTTATCAATATACACAACATATTTAAATCTTATAATCTTTATATTTATTATATTAAATTTATAATTTTTTCCGAAATTTAAACCGTTATAATAACATTTTACAATTATATAATTATTATTTATTAATACTTTTAAATAATTTAATATATAAATAATATTTTATATAATTTATAATTAAAAATATAAAAATATTTTTATTTAAATAAACGTAACTTTTATTATTATTTATAAACTTTAAATATATTTTTTAAATATACCGTTTTAATATTAATTTTAAAAAGTAAATATAATAAAATTAATGCTATTTTTTTAATAAAACGTTTTAAATTAATTTATGTTAAATTTTCGTTTTTTATTTAATTTAATAGTAATAATTTTTCGATTTTTACCATGTTCGTTAAAAAGTAACGTTATAAATATTTATTAAATTTCTTTAATTATAAATTTTAAAATTTATTATATATTATTTTTTTATTTATACATTTCATATTTTTTATACTAGTTTTTATTTTCTACAATTATAAAAAAATACCAATATTTTTTTACCAATTTAAAATTTATAAATTTTAAATTACATTAAAATATTTAGCCCACATATTCGCTTTTTTTTAAAAAATTTACCGATTTTATTTTTTATACTTTAATTTAATCGCATACAAAACAAAATAATATAATTACTTGTATAAGTTATAAATTAATACTAATTATTTTTTAAATAATTTATATTAATCGTTATATATTAAAATAATATAATCTTTAATATTATAAAATAAATCTTCGCATTACTTTATTTGTCATAATCATTATACCGTTAACAAATACATCTTTTATTACTTTACAAATTTCGTCGATTTTATCGGGTAATATTTTTAACCAAAATCTTTATTAATCATTTATTAACTTTTATAATACAAATATTTCAGGTTTTTGTATACCTTGTTATTATAATAAAAATCTTTTTTTTTATATTAAAAAATATTATAATTTTATTTTTTAAATTTTTAATTTAATCTTTTTTAATATATTTACCGTAACGATAAACCAATTTGCTAAAAAATATTTTAATAAAAAATATTTTAATATATAATACGTAATTTAATATAATAATAAAATAACTATATATATTATTTATAATTTTATATTATACTTTTTTTCTTTTTTTTACTATTACTTGTCCAATACCTGTTCCGATAATAAAATTAAATTTTTATATATTAATAATTATTTTTATATTATAATTGCCGTTATTATTAAAAATATAAATATTAAATTTTATATTAAATAATAATTTAATCTTTGTATTAATTTTGATAAAAAATATTTATAAATAATAAATATATATTATAAAGTTTTTAAAATTAATTGTTATACGTAATTTATTTTTAAATTTTTTAATTTATTTAATATATTTAACGTATTTAATATAATTAATACATTTAATGTATTTAATGTATTTAATTTATATAATTTATATAATTTATTTAATTTATTTAATGTATTTAATGTATTTAATTTATTTAATTTATTTAATTTATTTAATTTATTTAATTTATTTAATTTATTTAATTTATTTAATTTATTATATTTATTATATTTATTATATTTATTATATTTATTATATTTATTATATTTATTATATTTATTATTATTTATTATATTTATTATTATTTATTATTATTTATTATTTATTTTTTATTTATTTTTTATTGTTTTTTAATTATTTTTATTGTTTTAATTGTTTTAACTTTTTTAATTTTAAATTTTTTTTATTTTAAATCTTTTTTATGTTTTTATTTTATTTATTTTTTTCATTTTTATTATTTTATTTTATTTTAATAGTTTAAATTAAAATTCGAAAAGCGGGTTTTATTTGTTAATTGGCGCCACGGCGCCATAAAACGCATGGTTCGTGTGTTTATATTTATAAGTCATAATTTAAATATTTTTCAAATTTTAATTTAAATTAATTTAAACGTTAAAAAGACTTACATAATATAATATTTTTAATAATAATAAATTAATAATAAATTTATAATAATTTAATATTTAATAATAACGTATAAAATATTTTTTATTTTTATAATTTAAAGTTAATATTTTATTTTTTTTATTTTTTTATTTTTTTTATATATTTATATAATATTGCTTTATAATATTGCAAGTTTTAATATTTAACGTAAAAATAATATCGTAATTTATAACATAACCGGAATTAACATTTATAACATTTATAACAATATTTATAATAACGTATAAAATATTTTAAAAACTTTTATTTAATTATTTAAACTTTTTTAACTTTTTTTTATACTTATACAACTTTATTGCATATTATAATTATTAAATTACGGCTATTGCGTTACAAACGGTATTATAATTAATATTAACCATTTTTATTAATACTATAATAATACCCGTAACTGCGTATAAAATACTTTAAAGGCTATTATTTAATTGCTTAAACTTTCCTGGCTTTTTTTATATCTGTACAACCTTGTTGCGTATTGCGGTTACGGTGTTGCAACCGGTATTACAACTAATATTGGCCATTTTTAACCCCACTTTTAACACTTTAAAAAACTCAAAAGATATAAATTTAATCAATAAACTTAATAATAAAGTTAAAAAGTATTTAATAAATAAATTATTATTTATATTACTATTAATATACCATAAAAAAGGTAAAAAAGATTAAATTAACTTAAAATAAAAATGCGAAAATTTTTTTTTAAATAAATTAAAAATATAATTAATTAAAAATTAATATAGTTAAAAAAATATAACAAAATAAACGAAAAAAATTTCGCATTATTGGTTTAAGCTTTATTAAAATAAATTTTATTTAAATTTTATTTAAATTTTTTTTAAATTTTCCTTAAATTTTTTTTAAATTTTTTCATATAATTTTTATATTATAATTATTTTAAATAAAGCGTTAAAACTAAAATAAAGTCCGGTATTTTATTAATTAATATATGTTTTAATTTTTTAATTATTTTATTAATTTTTTATAAATATAATGGTTTATGCGTTTTTTAATTTTTTATTAATTACTTTATTAATTTTTCACAAATGTAATAATTTGTATATTTGTTAATTTTTTATTAATTACTTTATTAATTTTTTACGGATATAATGGTTTATACGTTTATTAATTTTTTATCAATTATTTACGTAATATTTATTAATTATTTTATTAATTATTTTATTAATTTCTTATAAAATTTTTTTGATTAATATAATATAAAATACCGGATTTTGTTTTAAATAATTTTAATTAAATTTAAAATTAATAATTTTTAATACCAATTTAAATAATAAAATTAAAATAATTTATATATTTATATATTATTATAAAATAATAAATAAAATTTATAAATTATTATTTATAATATATTAACGTTAAAAAATTAAAAAATTTTATTTAAACTTAATTTAAACATATTATAATTATAAATTTAACGTTAAGACAAATATTTATAAATAATTTATTTAATTTTTCGGTTAATAAAAAATTATATATTATTATATATTTATAAAAAGTTATATAATTTATTTAAATTTATATATATAATTTAAATTTTCATTTCCAGTTATTAAAAGAAAAATATAGCGTTAATAATTTAAATTTTAAATTCATAATTAATATATAAGTTTTAAACGAAAGAACAATTTAATTACCAAAATTTTAAAAATTTTAAATATTTATTACAATTTTCCGGCATATTTTAAATAAAAATATTAAATTATTTTAATATAAATACCAATTTTATTATTTTTATTTACTAATATTATTAATTAAAATTAATAAATTATTAAACTTTAATTATAACAATTTTATAATAAAACAAAATAATTTAAAATTAAACCTATATAACGCCATTATTATAATTAAATAAAACGTTAATATAAATATAATGTTATATATTAATATATATGTTATAAAAATTTATATTATTAAATATTATTTTAAAATTCAAACGTTTATTTAAATTTCTATTATATTAATTATTAAAGTTATATTTTGTTTTAATAATTAATTTTTATTTTTATTATTTATAATAAAATTTACATTATAAATATCTTTAATAATACCGAAAATATATTAAATATAAAATAATAAAAATATTATAATTTATATATAAATTATTATTAAATTATTTTACCGGTAAAAATTTATTGTTACTGTTAATTAACATTAATAAACCAAGTAATAATAAAAAATATATATATTAAACGTTTTTTTGGTATATTTATAATAATTGGCGTAAAAATATAATATATCAAATTTGGTTTTTTATATTATATTTATAAAAATAACAGTTAATATTATTAATAATTATACTTTTTATTTCGTTTTTTAATTACTGGTGTAAAATACGTTTAACTTTTTATTAATTGTAATATTAAACTACGTTTAATATAATTTTAATATTATATAATATATTTTTATTAATGAAAAATTTATAATTAATTTAAAGATTTTTTATTAAATTAATTTTTGATTTAAAAAGATTATAATAAATTTAAATATAATTATAAATAGTTTAAATATAATTATATTAAATGATTTTTAATAATTTTTTTTATTAATAATTAATTTTCTTTTTTAAATTTTATTAATATTAATAATATGGTTAGTTACGTTATATATAAGTATTTTAATCAAATAATTTACTTATTTTCTATTATATAATAAAAGAACTTTAATTAAAAAACTTTTCGTTAAGTTTTAAAAATTATTCGTTACTTTTATATAAATCAATTTAAATAAAAATTATTTAATATTAAGTTATAAATTAAATTAAATTTTAATAAAATTAATTATTTTAATATAATTTTTTAGATTTTTTTAACATAACATTATAAATAAATATAATTATAATTATTTATTATTTTTTAATTATCTGGTAAAAAATATTAAAATAATTAAAATTAATTAAAATTAAAAATTATTTAATATTTAATTAACCAATAATTTCAAATATTAATTATTTATAATTATTAACGTATAATATATATTATCATAAAATATTTAAATAAATTAAAACCTTATAAATAGATTTATTAATATTATTAAAGATTTGGCATAGCTAGAAGACTTTAATTTATTTATTTTACTTCCTTCCGTTATTTTTATTTTTTTTTCGGCTATACCGGACCTCCGCTTTTTCGTATAAACCAAGGTAAAATAATAATCCTTATTTTTTGTTTAACTTAATTATACAAAATTAATAATAAACTTTACCAATATAACCAATTCCCGTTAATAATTACCTTTATTATTATAATTTATAAAGTTTAAAGAATTATTTATAATTAAACCATATTAAATATTTTCAAAAAAGAATTTATTATTAATTTTATTTATATTATAATATTATATATAAAACAGTTAAATAATTTAATATTTATTGTTTTTTTTAATTTAATTATATTATACTATAACCTTAATAAATTAACTAAATTATATATTATAAACTAAAATAAATATATTAATTAAATTATATAATTATACATAAAATAATTATTTATTATAAATAATAACTTATTATTAAACGGTTTTCGAAAAAACTATTAAAAACATTAAAAAATATAAAAAAATATTCCCTTATATTAAAATTTATATATAATTATTATAAGAAAATATAATTGCAAAATATAACCATATAAATTTTTAATTTTTATATATATTATATAATTTAATATATTACCTTTTTATATATATATATTAAATTTAAAATTATAATAAAATTATAATTTTTAAATTATAATAAAAAAGTTTTTATTTTTAAAATAATATTTGCTTAATTTTCACATTGTTTAATAATTTTAAATAATTTTAAATATTTTTATATTTTTTATATTTATTTACACGTTTATTAATAAATATTTTTTATTATAAACTTTTACTAATTTTATAACATTTTACATTAAAAACCTTTATAAATATTATTAATTATTTTTACGCTTATAACTTTTTTATTTAACAACATATTTTAAAACCGGTTTTTTACTTACTTTATTCATTTATTATTTTAATAAAAATTTTATTTCGAATAATATGAAATCTTTAATATTTCTTTTTACAAATACTTTTTTTAATTTAAATCTTATTTTTTTACACAAATTTACACTTTTAAAAATTAATATTATATAAACTATTAATATTATTTAATAAATTTTTTAATATTTAAAAAAAGTTAATTTATAAATTAAATTATTAATCTTTTTAAAATAATAAATAATTTTACTTTTTACTAAAACCATTTTTTTTTAATTTACATAAAAAATAATAACTTTTATATAATTATAAATAAATTTATTTACCAATATTAAATAATTTTAAATTCCGTTTTTAATTATATTTAATTTTTACATTTATAATAACATAATTAATAACTATTTTTACTTTTTACTAACATAAATTTTACTATATATTAAAATTTAATAACATTTTTAAAATTTTTAATATAAATAAAAATAATTAAATTTTAAATCTAAAAGTTACTTTATTTAAAAAATGTTTAAATATTATTATTTTTAAATTATTAAAATTATATTATAACATTAATGTTATTTTTATTTATAAAATATTTGATGTAACAATCATAAGAAATTTTATGATTATTTCCACGTTTAAAAAAATAATATATTTATTAATAAAATTAAATTTAATAAAATTATAAAATATTATAATAAATAAATTATAATTAATAAATAATATAATAAAATGATGAAAATTATATAAATATATTTTAAATATTATTAATTAGTATAATAATGTTATAATATTTTTTAAGCGTGTAAAATTACCAAATGGTAAGTTTTAAATAAAATCAAAAACGAAGTTAATTTTTAAAAGATTTTTTAACAAATTAACGTCTGTTAAAAGATCTTTATATTTAAATTAAACTAATGATTAAGTTAATACTATCATGATTAATACACACGTTTTTACTTTTATTAAAAAAAATTTTACAAATTCTTTTTTAATTTTTAATTTTTAAATTTATTATTTTTTTATTTTTTTATTTATTATCTTTTTTTCTTTTTAATAAAATTCGATTTTTTTATATTATAATCAAAACGCTGTTTTCTTTGATTTAATATATAATAAACTTTTTATTTTTTATATAATTTAATTTTATTACTTATTCTTTTAAATTAAATAATTATATAAAAATCGCAAATAATATTAATTTACATAAATTTTCTAATTTAATCTTTTTTATTATTTACTTAATAAAATTCCTTAAGTTAATTAAAAACATATTTAATATAAACAAAAATAACCTTATATATTTTAAACGTTAAAAATTTATTATAATATTATTATATTAATTAAAAATATTTAAAATATATTTATATAATCTTTATTACTTTATTATATTATTTATTAACTATAATTCATTTATTATAATATTTTTACAACTTTATTAAATTTAATTTTATTAATTAATTAAATAATTACTTAATAAATAACTTTTTTTTACTTATTTTAACACATAATTTACGAAACATTTTTTACCAACTATTTAATTTTTAATATAATTCCAATTATTTATAAATAAAACAATTAATTAATTTCCTTTATTTATTAATTTAATTTTATAAACATTTTATAATTTCCGTTTTATTTATTTTTAAAAATACTATTTATTAAATTATTTTTATTTAATTTTTAAAAATTTCATATCTTTTAACTTAATTATTAAAATTTATACATTTTATTTAACATATAAAACTTTTTTAATAAATATAAAATTTATAATAATTTGATTAATATTTAATTTTATTAATCTATAATAAAATATTACCATAAAAAATATAAATAAGCATTAATATTTATATGTATTATTTTATATATATTTAAGATTTTAAAAAGTTTTATATTTATATAAAACTTTATTATAAAAATAAATATAACTAAACTAATATCCATAACTTTTTTATTTACATATGGAAATATTTTTAAAGCAAATGTTTTTTATATTAACTTTATTTTATTTATATTAATAATTTTACTTTATAAATAAAATTTTCATTATTTATATTTTACAATTTAAATATACATTTTAATTATAATATAACTACAGTGGGTCGAAAAAATAAACGTTAAATGGTAATGTAACATGGTGTATAACGATTTGTAAATTAAATAACTATTTATATTATATAGGTAAAAATCCACTTTTTATATGATAAAGTACTTAAACCAATGATATAATTTACCCATATTTTTTCTAAGTTTTTTTATTTAAAAGGCCCATAAAATATAAAAGATAAATTAATAGGTAATTTTAAAAATAAAATGGTTAAAATAAATATAATTAATTACGTTTATAAGTAATTAAATTTAAAATATTACCATAATTGTTTTAATTTATAACAGTTATAAATATAAATTTTCCATAATTTTAAATTAAATCCTCGAATTTCAAGTTAATTTTATTTTAAATATTTTATTAAAACATGTCTATCAAACGGTTTTCCCATACAAAATCGACACTTTAAAAATACCCCACTTTAACATTTTTTAATTAATTTAAAGGATTTTTTTCAAATAAAAGTAAAACCGCCATTAAATCGGTTTTACATTAGTTTAATTCATTCCATTTTAATATAAAATGTTTATATACAATTTTAAATAAATATAAATAAGTAAACATGGTAACCTTTGGTGTAAACAAGCCATTTGACGTCTATTTCTTCGAGTCACTGTATAATAATAATATATATTATTTTATATTTATAATTATTTTATAAATAATGTTTTATTAATTAAATAAAAATATATTTAAAAAATTATTAAATAATTTACTTTTAAATGCAATTATTTTATTTTAATTATATTTGATAATTAATAAATTTATATTTTTTAACTTATTATTTTTCCGTAACTTTTTATATTTTATTTATTAATTATATTTTAAAACTTTTAATTAAATTTTTTTGTTATATTTTTAATTTAACCTTTTAATTAAATTATTTATTTTTTAATAAATTGGTAAATTTCAGATCATTTTCTTAAGTAATTAATTTATATTACATTTTAATTAAATTCTTTTTTAAAAAAAAACTTTATTATTTTATAATATAGTTTTTATAATTTTAAAAAACATTAATATCCGGGTTATTTTTTTTTCGTTATTTAAGTTATTTTTCCCATTAATTTTTAAAATTAATTAATTAACCTAAAAAGTTTTATTTTTAATTTAATTTTTAATTGTTTTATATATATAATATATAACATATTTAAATATTACCAATTTAATATTATTTTTTATTTATAATATAAAACGTTAATTATATAATTTTATATAATTTAATAATTTAATTATGTAAATAATTTATAATATACGTTTTAAATAATTAATATAAAAATAAAAACCTTTTTTATTAGCATTATATATATATATATATTTTAATTATGCCGGTTTTATACTTAAATTTAAAAACAATATATTAATTTTAAAAAATATTTATATATATTAATAAATATTATTATAAACTATTTATATAATTTTATAAAAATAAAAAATTTTAAAATATTTGTGTAATTAATAATGTTAGTTTATATTATATAAAAATACTTAATAATAATATATTAAATATTATAAAAGTATTTAATAAATATATAAAAAGTAATAATGTTAAACTTAATATTGTAAATAATATGTATTTTAATAATTGGTAATAATATTAATTAATAAGCCGAAAAAAAGAAGTATAAAAATGTAATTAAAGGTTTAAATAAAGATTAATTTAAGAATTTGTAGAGTATTTTAAACGGAAAGTATTAGTTTTTAAAAATAATTTCTTATTATTTAAAGATAATTTTTTACTATTTAAAGATGATTTTTTATTGCCTCGGGAACCATAGTATTAAATAAGTTTAACATAAAGTTTTATTAACTTTATTAAAATATATAATAATAGCAAATATAAGTTTAATAATGAAAAATATAATATTTTAAATAAAAAGATCAAAGTTTTTAAGAATTTATATTAAAAAATAAAAGTAAAAAGTTTTTAAAAATTATTAAATATAAATTTATAAAAAAGATATTTTTATAATAAATAAAGTTTTTAATATAATTATAATATAATTTAAATTAAACATAATATAAAAATATAAATTTATATTTTATATTTATTTGTAAATAAAAATTATTTTTAATAATAAAATTAAAATAATCACCGTTTATACTAATAATAAATATTTAAACATTTTTATTAATTAAATATGATTAATAAAATATATCTTAAACGTAAAAATTATTAATATAATTTTTATATTAATAAAAGGTATTATTACAAAAGTAATATTATTTTAATAAATAATTTTTATGTTTAAAATTAAAGACATATTAACAAATAACTATACTATAAAAGTTTTTATATTTTAAATGTTACTTATAAATAATAATTTATAATTTAATTTATTGTTTAAAACTTTTTTTTATATAAATATATAATAAATATTTATTATAAAAATTAAATTATAATATTTAAATTTTATAATAAAATGATTATATTAATATTTATTATAAAAAAATTTAATTTAATTTAATATTAAATATTAATTTTAATAATAATAATAATTTTATTAAAAACAATAATATAAATGTTAATATTTTACGTTAATTTACTTAAAATTAATTTAAAAGGCTCCGTTAAAAATTATATTTTTAAGAATATTAATTTTACTTATTAAACTTAAGATAATTGTTTTTTTTAAAAGTTTATAACCGAATTTATTTATATTAAACAAAAATAAAAATTAAGTTATATTAAAGATTATTATAACAAAAGATATTTGGTAATTATTTAAAAAAGAAATTTATATAAATAACTGTAATTATTATAAAAGAAATAATAAAGGGTTTTTAAATGTTAATAAAATTTAATTTAATTAATAAAGCAATTAAAGTATTTACGTTATTTAAAAAAATATTAAAAAACGTTTAAATAGTAATTTATAATAATAAAAATAAAATAAAAGTAGTTTTACTTTTAAAAATATAATAATTAAAAGATATACCGTTTATTAAAATAAAGAAAAATACTTATATTTATTTTTAAAATCTTTAAATTAACTTTATAAAACAAGGATAAAAATTAATAAATAAATATAAGATTTGAAACTATTTAAATTTTATTAATATAATTAATAATAATAAAATAAAATATTATTTGGTAAAGAATTAGTAAAATTAAATTAAATTTTTAATAAAAATATATAAATTTAATATTAAAAAATAAAAAATAGTTAATAAAATATTTAATAATATATATAAATATATATATATATATATATAAAGTAATTATTATTTTTTAAATATTTTAGTTTTATAATATATTAAATAATAAATTAATTATATTAATCGTTTATTTTTTATTAATTTAAAAAAATATGATTAAAAAAATTAAAAAATATTTTTATATTTTTATTATTAATATATCGAAAAAATTTTACCAATTACTCGTTTAACCAAAATATTAAAATTATATGGTTATTATATTTTTTAAAAGATTGAAAATATTTTACATTATTTTAATAAATTTTTGAAATAATATAAAATATATATAACAATATATGACTTAAAATTTTAAAATATATAAATATTTTATAACAATTTATATTAATAATATAGTAATTTTTTAAAAATTGTAAAAAAATATTTACAATATTTAAAGTTTATTTTTAAATTATTTAAAAATTTAAACCTAATTATTAAACTAAAAATCTTTTTTATTAATTATTTAACGATATAATCATTAAAATTTATAATAAACAGTTTTGATATATTTTTACCGGATAACCAAATAAAAATGGTAAAAAAAAATTAAAGTTTTAAATATATTATTAAGTTTAACAATATATATTAAATTAATAAGATTTTTTGGAAATTTATATTTTGATATTAATAAAAATTTATATTTTTATAAAAATATAAAATAAATTTTAATATTATAAGATATATTATAAGATATATTTAAAACTATAACGGGTTAAAGAAAATAAATAAAATTATATTTTTAAAATTTAATGTTTTTAAATGTAAAAAATTGATATAATAACTTTTTATAATAATTACAAATAAAATAAAATAAAATTAACTATTAGTTTTATTAAATTGATTTAATTTGTTAATAAAGTGTTAATTAAAGTGGAATAATATTATTAAATTATAAAATTAAAAATAGTTAAATTGGTATAAGTTTGTAAAAATTTATAAATAAAAATATAATTTTATTTTTACGAAGTAATAATTTTAATAAATTATAAAGTTACAAAAGGTATAATATTATAATTTATATTACAATTAATTTATTTAATTAAATTGAATTTTTATTTAATAATTATATTTATTTATTTATTATAATTATAATGTAATATTTAATATATATTTAAACAAATAAATTTAATTTTAAACGTTTTATTTAAACTATTTATAATAAAAAAGTTAAATAACAAAAACAAATAAAATTAAAAATTTAAAAATTAATTAAATAATATTGTAAATAATTTTAAATATATAACTAAAATTAATGTAATTTTACAAAATGATTTTTAAAATAAAATATAAAACGGATATATTAATAATTAAAGGTTTATAAAAAATTATTAATAAATTATAAAAATAAAAATAAAAAAAAGAAATATTTTTATAAAAACTTTTTAATATATTTTAAATAAAAATAGTTTTTTTATATTAAAAATATAAATAAATATAAATATGTATATATTTTAAAAAATATAATATAATATTTATTTTAAAGCAACACTAGCTCGGCAGTGGGGGGGGCTTTATTTAAACAGTAGCTACATCGTTTAGCCATAACCGGGGGTCATGCGAAAATCGCATAAATATTATATATATTTTTATACAATTTTATTAGCATATACATGTACCTTTCATGCCAACCCCGCATAATCCCCAGTTTTTTAAAATATATGCCTTTTTATTGGCTAGTTTTATATTTAATTTAATCGCATAGCTTTTATTTATTTTATTAACCTTATATAATAAAACCGTTGTTTTTAATCTTTTTACCTTTAAATGATTACATGTAACCGAGTAATAATATTATTTATAATTAAATTTAAAAGCTTTATATCATGATTAAATTAAATTAAATTAAATTGAATTAAATCGACATAATTAAATTAAATTGAATAAAAAGCCGTACAAAAGGCCGCAAAAAAGGCCACGAAATAAGGTGCGAGATAAAGGTATTGCCAAACGGGCGGTGTGGAATTTAACCAATAAAAAAGCGTGCATTTAATCAAAAGGCGTTATAGTGCATGTACAAGAAAAATAAACATAAGGTACAAAAAAATATTAAAAAAGTTATATGGTAAGAAACGTACCTTTGGTTTGCCCTACTTTAACTGTGGCTATTGCCTAAATAAAGCCCCCCCCATTACCGAGCTAATGTTGCTCAAAATTAATACGTATAATATTTAAAATAAATATAAAAATATATTTATTTACAAAAAAAATACGTTTTATAAATAATATTTAATAAAATAAATTTCAATATTATTTTAATAATTATATATTTTATAAACAAATATATTAATTTTTATAAACTTTTTTTTAATAATTTAATAATATATTTTACAACTTTTTCTTTTATAATATAATAATATATTATATTTTAAAAATTAAATTAAATAAAATTTTACATTTTTAAAATTTTAAAACTTTACTTAAACTATTATAAAAAATTATACCGATAAATAAAAGCTTATTTTAAAAAATTTTTTAAAAAAGATTTAAAATTATAAAAGATTATTATATTTAATAAAAAAATAATAATTGGTGATTAAAATCGCGTATATAAATAAATAAATTTACTATATAATTTAAATTATTTATTAAAAAGTAAAAATTAAAGATTTAAAAAGTAAAAAAAAATATTATTAAATAAATTGCTTTAAAATTAACAATAACAAAACAATTAATAAAAACATTATTTTTATAAAATATTAAATAAAGATATTATTGATATATAAATTATAAAAAATATATAATTTTAATAAAATTATTTAATATTTAATAATTATTAAACTTAATTAATAATTATTTAAAATAAAATTATATTTTAACATTAAAACTATTTTATAAATAATAAAGATTTATTATAAATAAAATAACTATAAATTTAACAAATTTTTAAATTTTTAAATCTTGGAAAAAAAAAGCCATTAAAACGTTTTATATATATAAAAACGGGAAAAAATAAAGGTTTAACTCGGTATTTATGTAAATTAAATACTTTTTAAAAATAAACAAATTTATTTAATATAAATTGGTTAATTTATATAACATACCAAATTTTTGGTTAAACTATTATTAAACATTAACAAAAGGATAAAATGTAATTACAAAAATGAAATAATTAAATATTAAAAAAACTTAAAAAATAAAAGTTTTGTAAAAAAAAGCAAAAATCATTTTAAATATCATATAAATTAAAATATTTTTTAATTTAAATAATAATATTTAACAAATAACCACTTTAATAATAACAGTTATATATATACTTATAATTATATTTACATTAATATATATTTAATGTATTAAAAATTTTAACTTAATAAAACGAAATAAGTTTAATTTAATAATATTTGGCTATATATATTTACGTATTAAAAACAATCTTTTTAATTATATATTATTATATTTTAAAAATAATGTTTTCGGTTAAATAAAATACATTAACAACCATAAATATTAGCCTTTTTATAAATAATAAAAAAAGGAATTAAAAACAAAAACCTTAACATTTAAAAAAAAAATTAAAAATTTAAAACAAAATAATACTATTTAATAAAATATATTTAACCTAATTAACGTTTTTATAAAATTTATTAAAAACTTAAAAAATCTATATTAAACTTATAAAATATAAGTAAAAATATTATTTATTAAAATATTATTTATTATAATATTTTTACCTATAATTAAATAAACACTAATATTAATTCTTAAAAATATAATAAATTTTTTTAATATTTTTACCTATAATTAAATAAACACTAATAATAATTCTTAAAAATATAATAAAAAATTGAATAAAGTAAAAAAAAAAGTTTACGTTAAATAATAATAAAAGCGCAAATAAGCCAATTAAATATAAACGTTTTTATTATGAAAAACAAGGATATTTTTAGTTTTTTAAAAAAAAGAATAATAATAAAAATAATAATATATATATTAATTATATTAGTATTAATTTAATCATTAATTTAATTTAAATATAAAGATTTTTTAACAAATGTTAATTTGTTAAAAAATCTTTTATTAATTAATTTCGTTTTTGATTTTATTTAAAGTTTACCACTTTTAATAAATTTATTAAATTTATTAAATTTATTAAAATTATTGCAATTATTAAAATTATTGCATTTATTAAAATTATTGCATTTATTAAAATTATTGCATTTATTAAAATTATTGAAAGTTTTAAAATTAAAAAAATCTTTAAGGTTAAAGAAATTATGATTATTTAAATAATTGTTGGATTTAAATAAAAGGTTAAAAAAAAAGATGTATCATATTAATATCTATTATAAATAATATAACGTTAAAGTGAAAACGTTTTAATTTTTTTATTAATAAAAATAATTATTTAAAAATTTAATTTAATTGGTAAATATATTAAAAAAAATTATATCAGTTTTTTAAAAAATTGGATATATTGAAAAAATAAAGATTATATTAATAAATAAGTTAAAAGTGTTTAAAGTTGTTATAAAAATGTATAAATATAATTTTTTCGATTTAGTCTTTAGTATAAAAAAAGTTATAAAAGTTTTAAAGTCATTAAATATAATTTATATTTTAATTAATAAGATTTATTAAAAATTATAATATAAATTTATAAATAAAAAATATAATGGTAAAGATTTTATTTAATATAGTTTTAAATGGAAATAAAGTATTTAAATAATGTAAAAATTAAAATTAAATTTAAATAATAAATAATAAATTATAATATTTTTAGTTAATTAAAATAAAAAAGCGAAACATTGGATAAAAGTAATTTAAAAAAAATTTTTATATCAATAGTTAATTATATAAATTATTAATAATTTTATTAATAAATTTTAATATTATAAAAAAAGTAACGTAATAAATAATTTATTTTATAATTTTTAAAAAAACGGTAAAAATAAAAATTATAAGTTTAAATATTTTAAAAATAAATTTAATTAATATAATAAATAAGGTTTTTTATATTATAAATGTAGTAAATATAATTATTTTAAAAAAGATTGTTTTTAAATAATAATAATAATAATAGTTAAAAGGGTTAAAATAA
The DNA here is from genome assembly GCF_022478755.1 of Daldinia loculata. Classification (NCBI taxonomy): domain Eukaryota; kingdom Fungi; phylum Ascomycota; class Sordariomycetes; order Xylariales; family Hypoxylaceae; genus Daldinia; species Daldinia loculata. Next base: position 32,957 of record NW_026054981.1, read on the forward strand.
TAATTAAGGTAATAATTAAAATAATTAAATAATTTATATTTTATAATTATTGGTTAAAATTGGTTAATATATATGTATAAGTAATAATATATATATTATTAAAATAAATAATAACGTTATAAACTTTTTAATTAAAATATATAACGTTTAACTGTTTAAAAAAGATTTTAAATATAAATTATGATAATTATTTCTAATTTTAATGGTAATGTTAATGATTATATAAAAAAATAAAATGTTATATTTATTAAATATTATTTTTTAATTATATTATTATTATTTTATATATTTTAAACGTTTTTTATAAATATAAAAATTAATATATATATTATAAACGATATAAATAATTTTATATTTAATATAATGATTAATATTATAAATAAAAGATATATTATATTTACGGAAGTTAGGCTAATATTTGTAATAAAGATAAAAACGGTATAATATAAATTATAAAGTTTTAAAAAAAAAGTTATAAAAATAATATTACGGTATATTTTTTTTAAAATTTTTTTTTTTAAAAAGATTGTTATATAAAATAAAAAGATGGATAAATAATTAATATGTTTAAAATATTAATAAAATAAATTTTATAATTATAAATATTAAATAAAAAAATCTTTTATTATAAAAATATGTTAAATTTAAGTTTTAAATTTTACTGTTATTTTATAAATAAAAATATAAATTGGAACTAAATATAAATACCGATTATTAAGTTTATAAAATATTATTAAAATTATTAAACGAAATAAAAATAAATTAATTTTTTAATATTAAAAATTATATTATGATAATATAAATAAAATAAAATAAATTATTAATAAAATTATAAATATAAATGTTAATAAAAAGACAATTAAAATTTTATTTTATTTTATATGTAATTAAGTATAAATTACGAAAATATTTTTTAGAAAATCTTAAAAATAAATAAATTACGTTAATAAAACAATTTAATATAATTTAAAAACGTTATAATTTATTTTAATTAAAAATAATAAGTATTTTATAATAATTATAAATAATAAAAATGTTTAACGGTAATTTATAATGTATAAAATAAAAAATAAAATTGCCAAAACGTTAATAATATATTTTATTTAATTATATAAAACTTTTTAAATTTTTTTAATTTTAAAAACGGTTTAAAAAATAAATTAACTTTTTTTTTAAATTAATAATAAATAAAGATTTAATATAAGTTGTTTAAAGGTTTTTTATTAAAATAAAAAAATTAATTTAATTTAATTTTTATTTGAGTAAGGTTAAATAAACAGTAAAAAGCGGGTTAAGTAAGTAATATATACGCCATAATTGCATAAATAATAAAGTTAGCAGGTATTGTATAAGTATTATATATATTCTCATATAAATTTACTTGTTTTTACTTGTATTTTTTATGTTAACTTTGCTAAATTTAATAAAATATTTAATTTTTAATATACGCGTTTTTTTATTGGTTAACCTTATATTTAATTAAATAGTTTTATATAATATAACCTTTTAATTAATTAATTAATTAACCAGTTTTATATATATATATTAAAGATTATTTAAAAAAACCTTGTTTTTAACCTTTTTATCTCGAAACCGATATATGCGATTGTATAGTTTTAAACTAATGTATGTAACCAAATAAAAGCAATAAAATCTTGTATCGAATAATGATATATAAGCTTTATATCGTTTATAAATTAATTGAATTTAATCAATGTAATATAAGGTTATATTAAAGATATAATGTAAAGATAAAAATAAAAATAAAGATAATAATAATGATAAAAATATTGCCGGGTGGGCGGTAAGGAATTAAACAATGATAAAGCGTGCATTTTAAAAAGTTTAAAAAGTTAAAACTATTTTAAAAGTATATGTATACTGTAATAAATTTGTATGGTAGGGGAGGTATTTAACAATATATAAAAGCCTTGTATATTGTTTACTTAACCCGCTTTTTACTGTTTATTTAACCTTGCTTTTTTATTTTATAGTTAATATTAAAATAATATAACAAAAAAAAGTATATAATTTTTATAAAATAAAATATAAGTTATATATATTATAATAAAAATATTAATTTATTTTTAAAATTATATATTAATGATAATAATGTATGTTATTAATAAAATTAAAGTATTAAAATAAAAATTTATTATATTTATAAAAAAATATAAAATATGTTTAAAATTTAAAAAAAATTATAAATTTTATAATATTTATTTTAAAATTATTGGTAATTATTATATTATATTAATTAATTTAAATTATTAAATTATAATAATTAAAAAATTTAATAAAAAAGAATAAAAGTTATACTTTTAAGTTATTAAAAAAAGTATAATTTTATAATATAAATATTTCAAAAAAGGAAATTTTTTATAATATTATATATTATTTTTGTTAAATATATTAATGATAATAACGGAATTTTTAATTTAAAAAATATCATTAAATTATTATTAAATTATATATAAAAATATTTATATTATAAAAAAATATTTAAAATATTTAAAATTAATATAAAAAATTATAATAATAACGTTATTAATAAAAATATTACATATAAAAAAAAGGTTAAATTAAACATAAATATAATTATTTTAAAGAATTTATATTAAATTTATATATTTATAAAATGTTAAATAAAATAAACAATTTTTTTATAATAATATTTAATTAAAAAGGTAAATTAAATAATTATTTTAAAAATAGTTTTATTAACGATTTTTTAAAAAGTTTTTAAAAAATATAAAAGGAAAATTTTACTTAACAATATTTCATTAACTTTATGGATTAATATAAGGTATTTTAAATAAATAAAAATAAATTTATATTAAAAAAAAATTAAGTTTTAAATAAAATAAATAATTTAAACTTATTTATAAAATAATTTAAAAAAATTTATAATAAAATATATTTAATTTTATATTATTACATAAAATTATTTATAATTATTAAATAAATTTTAAATAAATATTAAAAAAGAATATTTATTTAATAAATTATTAAATAAGTTTAAAATATATATTTATGTATAAAGTTTTATATAATATAAAAGTATAAATTATAATAAAATAAAAGTTATAATAATTAAAACGGTTTTATGGAAAATATTAATAGTATTAATTATATTTTTAAAATAATATGTTATATAAATTGAGTTTATAACGGTGTATTTTAATGAAAATTTAAAAAAGGATATTTTTATAAAGCTTTTTTTAATATAAAAAAATTAATTTAATACGTATTGAAACAAAAAAAAAATATAGTTTTGATAAATTAAAAATTATTAAATTAATAAATTTATTATATAGGTTAAAATAATTTGGCGTTATATAATAAAAAAAGGTTTAAAATATAATAAAAAAATTAAAATATGTATTAATAAAAGTTAATAATATTATTTATATTAATAAAAATATAAAAAACGTAATTGATTTATATATTAATAATTGTTTATTATTTAGGTTTAATTTTAAACGATTAAATGTATTGATAAATAATATTTAAAAAAACGTTTTTGTTATAAATTTAAATAATATTAATTGGTATTTAAAAATAAAAATTATAAGATTTACTTTTACCGGTAATATGTGTTTTAATTAAAAGTAATATATTAATAAAGTTTTTTTAATATAATATTAAAAAAAATAAAAAAACATTTAATATTATTTAATTTAAAGTCGTAAAAAAACGTAATTTTATATAATATAAATAATTGTATAAATATAAATAAAAGTTTTAAATATATATTTTTAATAAATAAAATAATTGTTTTTTATTTATTTTATAAAATTTAATATTGATTTTATTATGTTAATTTAAATATAATTTATAAATAATTTTATAACGAAATATATAATAAAAATTAAAAAGGTAATAAAATATTTATGTAATATTAAAAAAGAATATATATAATATTATGTATTTAATAAAAATTACTTATATTATAAATATAATAAAATTAAATTATATAATATTATAAACATTAATTACGTTTTAAATTTAATTATTAAAAATTTAAATAATAGTTATATATTTTTTATAAATAAAATCTTAATATTATAAATATTAAAATTATAAACAATTATTGTTAAAAATTTAAATAAATCCAAATATATCACATTTGTTACTATTATCATAAATATAACATAAATTTATAATTCTTTAAAGAAATTAAAATATATGTTTATAAAACCGATTATATTATTATATAATAATACGGTAATAATTAATTAATTAAAAAAGTTAATAATAAAATAGCAAAAATAATATATATAAAAAAGTTATTATCATATATAATAAAAAGTAAAAGTAACGATTAAAAATAATAAGTTTAATATATAATCTTTTTAAAATAACATAATTATAACAAAGTTTTTACTTTTTTTTAAAAATATAAAAAATAATTGTTTAAAATTATATTTTTACATAATAAAATAATTTTATTATTTAAATAATCATTAAAATATTTTCAATAATATAAATTAAATTATAAATTATTTATATATTTATTACATTAATTGTTATTATAATTTTCTTTTTTATAAAATACGTTATTTACGTGTTTTTGTATAACAATTATAAAGAGCTTTTTAAAATATTATTTTTTTTATATTACTTTAACTAATTATGTAATTTTTTAACTTATATAATTAAATAATATTTAAATAAAAATATTTAATATCATAAAATTTTTATTTATTTAAATTTTTATAAATATTATAAATATTATAAATATTATAAATATAATATAATATGTTAATTAATATTTTAATAATATTGTTAATATTTTAAAATAAATTATAAATAAATTTATTTTTAAGAATAATTTGAATAACGTTATTTTTTATATTATTATTGAAAAGTTAATTAATAATAAAATTATAAAATAATTTAAATTTAAAAGAATTATTTTAAAAGTTTAAATAATTATTTAATATTTTAAATTATACAAAATCTTTAAATATTATAAATAAATTAATAAATTAATAAATTATAAATAATATTATTAAATTTATAAAAAAAAATCTTTATAAAAAAAAGTATTAAAAACTAGTTTTTTACTATTTTTAATATTAAAATATTTTAATTTATTTATTTTTATCTTTAATTTATTTAATTTTTTAATTTTTTAAAATATTAATATTTTACTTTTTAACTATAAATTATATAATCTTTTTAAAAAATGTAAAAGTATTTAATTTATTTTAATAATTAAACCTTTTTTAATTAAAATAAAATTTATATAATAATATATAATATAATTTACTGTGAAAATTTATAAATTTAAAATATTTTTTTAATATTTTTAAAATATATAAAAAATTTTAAAAGTTTAATTTTATTTAATTAAAAAATGGGTTTTAAACTAACGCCAATATATTATATAAAAAAATATAAATATTAATGAAAGTTATTTATTTTTTCACCTAAAAAATATTTATAATTTATTTATTTAAATATAATCTAATTTTTTAATTTTAAACGTTTTAACTTAATTAAAAAAATAATTGAAAAATTTAATATTTAACCTTTATTTTAAAGAAAAATAAAATGATAAAAGTAATAATTTAAATTCTTTTATTAAATAATTTCTTTTTGAAATAAGTTATAATATTTATGTAAAAATATAATTATTTAATAATAATTTATTATATTTATATTATTTTTTAATATTAACATATTTTAAGTTTATATAAAAAGATAATTAAAGTATATTTAAAAAATATAAAAATATAAATATTTAAATAAAAGTAATTAATTTTATTAATTTTAATTATATATTTAACTTATAAAAATATTAAATAAAAAATAAAAACAATAAAATATATTATTGAAATAATAAAAACTTATTTATAAAATATTAAATTTAATAAATTGTTATAAATGGTAAACATTATTTTAATTTATTAAATAAATAACAATTTAAAGTTTTATATTTACTTTAAAAATCAATATAATTAAATTGTAAAAAGTATCTTTAATAAATAAATAAACAGATTAATAATTAAAAAAGTAAAAAAACAAATGGAATTATTAAATAATAAACTTTAAATAAAATAAAAAATAAAGTTAATTTATATAACATTTTTTAATAAATTAACGTTTATTAAAAAATCTTTATATTTAAATTACATTTAAATTAAACTAATATTAACAAGATTAATATATACGTTATTGTTTTTATCAGTTAAAATTAAAAATAATTATTATAATTTATATTTAAAAGTTTTTTAAAAATGTTAAATGTTATATATTATAATTAAAAGATTTATAACATTATTATTTATTTTAATGATATATATACCATTATTTATACATATATTAATTTATTTTAACCAATAATTATAAAATATACATTATTTAATTATTTTAATTATTATTATTACTTTTTTTAATAAAAATAATAACGTGTAAATTAATTATATTAATATTAATTTAATTTAAATTTAATTTAAATATAAAAATCTTTTAACAAAAGTTAATTTATTAATTAATTTTTTATAAATTAATTCTTTTTTAATTTTATTTAAAGTTTATTATTTAATAGTTATATTTTTTTTAATTTTTTTAATTATTAACATTTTTATTTATTTGGTAAAAATATTTTTTACGATTTAATTATATTAACTTTTAAAATAAATATAAAACTTTAAGTTATTATTTGTTTAATAAATTAAAGTAACGTTATGTATTTATAATAATTTAATAAATTTAATATTTTATAAATAAACGTTTATTATTTAAATTATATAATTTTTTTAATTAATATTTTTATGGTTTAAATATATAATTAAAATTAATAAAACCAATCGTTTTTATTTAAATATTTATTTTTTTGTATTTTTTAAATATTTTTTAAATATTTTTTTTACATAAATTTAAAATGTTTTAATATTAAAAAATAATAAAATTAATTATTATACGTAATTTATGTTTAATTTATTTAAAGTTATTTAAATTTATTTAATATATTTAATGTATTTATTTAATATTTTTAATATTTTTAATATATTTAAAAACAAGGTTAAATAAATAGTAAAAAACGGGTTAAATAAACAATATACAAGGTTATTATGTATTTTTAAATACTTAACTTTTTATATAAATTTATTAATATATACTTATATTGTATTGTAAATTTTAACCATTTAAATTATTTTAAAATACACGTTTTTTTATTGGTTAAATTTTACACCGTTTACCTGGTAATATCCTTATTTTACAACTTTTTATATAACCTTTTATACAGTTTTTTATTTAATCGAGTCGATTAAAATAACGATACAAAGCTTATATATTTTTATTTCGATGTAATATTATATTACTTTTACTCGGTCGCATACATCGGTTAAAGACTATACGGTCACGTACAATCATTTTAAAGCAAAAAGCTTAAAAACTTATCTCAAGTAACCTTAAACCCGAAATTTTCGAGGCGGGCTGCGCCCGCCTGCGCCACGCAACGCGTGGTCCGTGTGTTTATACCTATGGGTTATAAGTAAAACATTTAAAAATTTTTGGTTTAAAGTTATACGGTATTACAAAGGTTTTTAATGTTTTCGTTAATGATAAAAAAATTAAACATTATATTTACAATAATTTAATATATTATAATAATGTATGAAATAATTTTAATTTTAATAATTTAAAGTTAATAATATATTTAATTTATTTTTTTAACTTTTTTATATATTTATACGGTATTATATTTTTATATATTAAATTTTAACGTTTAAAAATTTTTAACGTTTTAATTATTTAAGTTTTATGTAAAATATTTAAATATAATAATTTAATATTTTATAATTATGTATAAAATCTTTTTTTTTTAATAATTTAAAGTTAATAATATTATTTTTTAAACCTTTTAACTTTTTGTACATATTTATACCAAGTATTAACGTTTATTACGGTTATCATTACGCGTTACGGTTACTGTTACGACCGGTGTTACAGTTAACGCGTTGCAATTATTATTATAACCATTTTTAATACCTTGAAAAATTTAAAACGCGTAAATTTAATCGATAAATTTAATAATAAAATTAATATAATTATATAATTAATTAAATTTATTATAAAAACGCGTTAATATTATTATTTTTAATAATATTATTAATGTTATTTTTTTTAAAATATTAAACGTATATTTTTAATATATAAGGTTTTAAAGTTATTTTAAACCATAAATTCGATATTATTTTAAAAGGTTGTTCCGGGTTTTAATTGGTTGAAAAGTGGTGTGGTTAAAAAAAGTATAACCCCACGAATAATATCGAATTTATGGTTTAAGTTTATTAAAATAATTAAAAACGAGGTTTTTTTAAATGATTTTTAATATATATATATGTATATATGTATAAAATAATTAATTAATTAATTAAAAAACCGTATTATACGAGGTTATTTAATAAAATATAAAGTTAATTAATAAAAAAACGCGCATGTTAAATAAACTAATAAAATTTAAAAAAAATACGGGTGGAAACAAGTAAATTTATATGAAAATACATATAATATTTATACGATATTTGTTAACCCCGTTATTTATGTAATTATGGCGCATATATTGTTTATTTAACCTTGTTTATATTTATTTTATTTATTTTATTTATTTTATTTATTTTATTTATTTTATTTATTTTATTTATTTTATTTATTTTATTTATTTTATTTATTTTATTT
>NW_026054982.1:0-40616 GCF_022478755.1 Daldinia loculata
GCGGCCGGCGAAAGGCCCGGGGCGCGCCCCGCGCGCCGCCCCCAGTTCCCCGGCAGCAGCGGCGGACAACCTCGAACACTAAGCTTCGCTAAAAAATTAAAAAAAAAAAAAAAAAAAAAAAAAAAGAGCATGTGGGATTCGAACCCAGGCTCTTGTAAAACATATAATGCGGCTACGTAATTGGTAACCGTGGCTAGCCAGGCTATTACTTAAAAGTCGGGCAAAAAAAAGATACGTATTTCGTGAAAAAGATGGAAGTGGGGATCTGGAAGAACACGTGAAAATTCCACTCATTTTTGGGGATGCACCCAATAAAAACGCCCCAGAGCTGCGCACGGACGAACTTCCTATTTCGAAAAATGGCCAGGCAAAAAGATCGTCTGACAATATCCCTCGTAAACTCGGGCAAAAAAATTCGACACAATAACCCTTCGTAAACTCAGGGCATATGCATTCCCCTTCGCCATATCATGAGACTCTAACTCTTAGCTAAATCACGAACGATGTATTTCCGCGAATACACAGAAGAAAAGCATCATGTCCACTTTAATGCGACGTTGAAGCTTTACGGAGACGTTACGAGCCGCTTCTCCTCCGACTGTATAATGTAACTCGTTTCCGATATACTAATACGACGAATGTGCTCACCCGGATATCACTACGAGTGAGCGACAATCTGTGTATATGGGCAGTCTCCTGTGATGCAGCTACCGTGAACTAAGCTCTCAGGTTACGATAGCGACGTACCGAACTGTGTCAGTTCACAGATATACAATAGGGCCATTCCGAATCGCGGAAGTCCACCCTAGGAGTGGCCAATATTTCTACTGTCGCACCTCTCTTGACTAGTCCTTTCTAATATATAACAGGATAATATACATGTCGAAGTGTCGTATCAAACTAAAGAAATATGATCACATGGGAACTGTAATCGTATAGTCTGGTTCTGGGATACTCGATCATTATCTATATTTCCAAGCGTGACGCCGTCATTCTTACCCTCTAACCTCCTCAGACTCCTCTATCTGGCTGGCGAGACCTCCTTGGAAAATAGTTTGTGACAGTCTCCTGACCCACGAGAGACTTGAAGTATCAGATACCACTTAGTTATCGAGGGTAGCTATCCGTTGGGATAGCCGTGGTACTTAGGCCTCAATCAAGCATCGCTCAAGATATCAGCAGGGCGAACGAAGCCATGTCATACTACTTGTTATGATATATGAGTGTTTTATTATCCTATGCAAATTGTAACGAGTAACTGACACTTTGCTACATTCGGTTACAGTTGATATAGTATGTCTGACCACTGTTACTAGATACTATTAGGGGAGTGATGATAGGTTTAGATTGAGGTCTTAGATTATATTAACCTGACGTTTTATACGCTTACGTTGAGACTGGTGAACACAGGTGGTAAGGCTGGATTGATTGGTATCAAACATCCCCTTAGCTCGGCAGTAAGATACGCCATAATCTTAGTTGATATTGCTCATTGACGTTGCAGTTTTTAGTTTGCAATGCCAGTTCATAATCAGCGTGAGATCACAAAGGTTGAATATCATTGGGCGATCAAGCCCTGTATGCATAAGCCATCTCATCCCATTCCGCGCATAAGCTGTAGCTGATTGAAGAAATAGTCATCGTATGCCAATTAAAAGGGGTATTCCATTTGATAGGACGTGTCGTTGAGCTAATGTAAGTGACGCGCATTTTGATATCATGAGTTAAACCTCCTGCCTGTGCAAAACATTCCTATTATTGCCCATTGGCATTCCATGCTATATCAGCTTGCTACTGATTATGCCACATGCCTATTATTTAGTATCGGTAGCTGTGAACCATAGATACGGCCGCCAATCTCGATAGAACAAATGCTAGCTGCGCAGATATCTCAGCTTCACCGGACTTTGAAGCAACCCGGCATGATTTCTCAGTTGCACTACATAAGCCCCAATATGTTGTCTCGCATGCGAGATTGATGGCGCTTAGTTTGACCATGTGGCTGGTCGAGAAGCATAACGCGCACCTGTAGAGTGCGGGAGGCTCAGAAAGACTTCGGTATTTAAGATTACCTATAGCTAAAAATACAATTCACCGTAGTTTTATATCGTATCGACACGATCGTGCAGTATGCAGTGGCTTAGTGCCGGGACCCTCTGCTCATATCCTTTCCGTCATGAGTCTTGGCCTGCGATGATTGTACTTCGATGTCAACTATCGCCTACCCCGTTCGACGATTCCTAGTCTATAAGAATAGGAATATTAGCTAATATACAACCCGAGCTGGACAGGCAAGTACCCGGGGTTGAGGTTGAGATTGGAATGGTGTGCTGCAGCACGTGTAAGTCAAGGAACCTGACGCCAACACCCAACGGTGGGAGAGGACCAAGATAAGCGCGCATACAGCGTAGTAGCGAGCAAGAGAAGCTGTCGAACTGATTCCTAAGGTGGAAGGTAGAATATGACAAGTGGACATGTGATGTTGCATATTTATCTGTCGAGTTTAGCGGTATTTTTGCTCATGTCGGTAGACGGGAGATATCAAATGAGTCTACGTCACGGCGCCTAAGTTGTAGGCCAAGCTCGGGACTAATACGGAATAATACCACTTATATCAAGTCCAATATAGAGGCTTGTAGGTTGGATGCAGACCTTACGAGCTTACTCTATTTAGATCTCGAGGATCTAAACATGTTTAGGTAGGATACTAGAGTCCTAGTCCTAGTCCTAGTTGTCAGGGTCCTAGTTGGGCAGTATCGTATTGGGCATCCCGGCCAAGGTCAACAATCCCCCCCAACTTTTTCCCCATCGACAATCCCCCGCGATCTCAGCCAATCCCAGTGCCGGGGCTAGACGACTTACACCTTTAGCTTATGACCGAACTACCCGTCACCCCGGACCCGCCCCCTGACCGCCTCGTGGAGTCGTGTGGGGAAGAGGATTACTTCCGTGTGTGGGGTCAGCGTTACTCTCTTTGTTGGCTTGAACAATGACCAACATCGAAGATATACATGATTTACGGATATAGCTTAGTAGGTACTTGTACGATACGTAGTACGATCACATATTGGGTATACCAAAGAGTCGCAAATAAAAGGCAGGCAAACGGCCGCTGAGGGGAAAAGCTACCTAGGTACCTAACAAAGCTGCAGCAAGGAATGCAAGTAGGATACGCTAATTTTTGGAGAAAGCGCCTTATATGCCGGTACGACGCCGGTACGACCCCGTGATGCGACCAACATAGCCTTATCAACTACAAACCCTGTACGCGCCCAACCTCGAGGAAAGCGCAAGAGACACGCAGGAGACATAATGCAGGTATACATACAATCATGCAATGGAAGTAAGGTTCCTGCATATCATCCACCATGGGGGGAATCTACGCGATTCCCCTTTGTCCCCGGTGGACTTTGTTACATGTACTGGACTGATCAGTCCTTCCATCCGGGGCGGATGAGAGAATGAGAGGTATCTAACATATAATATACGTGCGTTTCATTCTTTTCTTTTTACTCCCGTGTGCATTTTATTATATAGAGGCTTCTTTTTGGCTGCGTAAAGATTCCTTGTCTGTCCTGCGTCTCCTTTAGATCCCCTTAAGACCGCTCATGTCATCTCGAGCACTTCTATACAGATGGCTGCTTCGCTTATAGGAAAGGCGGTTACCACCTTTCTTCTAATCGCACCTAGCTTCGGGCTACCTCACGATTCACCCATAGATAATTACTTGAAGAGCAGAGACAAGTCAAGCCGTAAGGTGGTTCCTTCTGTCATCAACTTGAAGCTGATCTATGACTAGTCGTGCAGCCGATACATCAGTCTTTCCCCCTCGGTGCTATTAAGCCGCGAGGATGGTTCAAAGACCAATTACAATTAGAGGCTCACGGACTTGCCGGTAACTTGTTCGATTTCTACCGCTTCGTCCACGACTCTATGTGGATAGGCGGCTCAACAGAATATTCCGTGCTTAACGAGGCATCTCCATATTGGTTCAACGGCCTCGTACCTCTTGCCTTCGGATTGGACGATCCGAGGCTTAAGGGACAAGTTTACTCCTATATGGATTATGTCCTTGACCACCAGCAGGAGGACGGCTGGCTCGGGCCTGAGACTACTCCCGAATCCCGAGGCTTATGGGCACGCTGCTACTTTCTGTTAGGGTTGATGGTATGTCCTGGCTGGGACGGCCTACTGTTCCAAGTGCCTCTCAGGAGCAGCCCGGCTAATTATCGTAGCAATACGCCCAAGCAGACCCTTCTCAAGAAGATAGAATTGTGGATGCCATGCATCGATACGTCCAAATTGCTCACAGCATGCTAAAAGACGGCTTCAGCGGGCTGATACAGAAGGATGGCCAAGATTTCGACGGGGATGGGTTCGGTGCCATGCGAGCTCACGAGATGCACATCCCGCTGCAATGGCTTTACGAGCAGCATCCTCGAAACAACTCGCAGATAATATGGGAAACCATGGAGCTGATGATCGAAGGAAGCGCCGAAGCCAGTAGCGATTGGAGGACTTTTTGGGTCAAGGGAGTATACCCAGAAGTCACATATACTCCTAGAAACGAACCCTTTAAAGACCTATTCAACCACGGTGTTAATATGGCGGAAGGTATAGCTCAAGTACAATATTAACGTCTGAGTAGAGGCTGACTGATACGATTAGGCCTTCGATACCCATTATCGATATACCGAATGACGCACGACGAAGCATTGAAGACGCAGACTAGAACTGCGGTAGATTTGTTAGCGCAATATCACAAGTCTTTAGCCGGAACGATCATCGGCGATGAATTCATTACAGATCTCAACCCGATAAGAGGGGCAGAACTCTGCACTGCTGCAGAGATGACATTCTCCATGGCGTATATTTACCAGTATCTTGGCGATAACGACTTGGCAGACTGGGCAGAGCAAGTTGCGTTCAATGCTGTGCCCGGATCGATTTTCCCAGATTGGTGGTCACACCAATATGTACAGCAGGAAAATCAGGTGAGTTGACGACCCCGGAGTCTTAGATATAGACTAATTATGGCTCTGTAGCCGTGGTCGCGTACTCTATCGGCGAACCCCGACATGTGGGTAAATGTTGGAGTTCGCGGTAACGTGTTTGGCTTGGAACCCAACTACGTTAGTTTTATTTCCTACTGTTTAAAGCGATAGCTGCTAACCCTTTGATAGCCCTGCTGCACGGTTAATCATCCTCAGGCGTATCCCAAGTTTCTTGCCAATTCTTTTACGCTTACCGATGGAGGAATTGCTCACGTTCTGCTTATCCCTGGAAGCATCAGTACCTCGTTGGGTCGTAATCGAGTAACCATCCAGGCCGACACTAACTATCCCTTCGGCATGGGTATCAAATACTCGATCACGGCAGCATCTGATTTTACGTTCTACGTTCGAATTCCAGGCTGGGCAGACAGATCGAGTACCATCGTGGGACCTTCCGGCAAGTCGAGTCAGATTTCCCCATCGGATAAGGGGCTGCAGAAGATTGAAGTCAGCAAAGGTTTCAGCTTTATCAATGTTAACCTCGAGACGGAGCCGCGCGTAGTCACGAGGCCCAACAATACCGCGGCAATATACTACGGATCGCTGCTCTATAGTCTCCACATCGATGCTAACGTATCGGATGTACCGGTGGTCGCGTTCGGCGGCGACGCGATACCAAGTACGAGCACTACATATCATACGCACGACCATGTTATCGAGCCTACGAGCATATGGAATATTGCTATCGATCCGTCGCAGATAAAGGTGGTGCGAGCGGACGTGTCGACCTTGGCGGACCCGATCTGGGACCTTGGTGCGCCCCCGGTTGAACTTCGCGTGGCCGCTGTTGAGATAGACTGGCCTCTCGAATTCGACACCGCGGCAGATCCTCCTCTCGAGCCGAAGATTACCGGAAAACCTTTCAGCGCGCGCTTCGTGCCGTTCGGAAGCGCCAAGATACATATGGCGCATCTCCCCGTTGTCGAACTGGCCAAGGTAGACTTATCGAGCTGATAGAGACATTTTAGATGGATAGATATAGTTTAGGCGATAACGGTAGAACATAAGAGCTTAGACTAGTAGTTAATAGTCCTGTATACAATGGTATTAACACGGACCGCAGATTTAATTGTGCAACCGCCTTCCTTACATTGCACGGCACCTTGTCAACTTGATTACTCTAGCAAATGTCATATCACGACAGAAGGATCACAAAGTATGGAATATAACGACAAAACAAGTATTTTTAATTTTTTTTTCCCCCACCATCATGACAATGGTGAAAATAGGGGCAAGGGGTAAGGGGTAAGAGGCTAGGGCTTAGCAACTTATTGTCCCCAATACATAGCGGATTAAGAAAACAATTTTTTTTCTTCTTTTTCCATTGCTTAGTTAGATTAGGTACTTCCGTATAACCCTCGAAGGTTGCCAACACTTTCCAAAATCAATCTCTTACGCGTACCTAATCTCTGCCCATATTATCAGTTATTATCAGTATTCGTAGGTCGAGCCACCACCCCAGCCGTGCGATCGATCAGCTTAGGGGATCTTGAATAGCAGCGGGCTCGCGTCCCGTGTATACTGGCGACGCCCGATATCTAGGCGTCGTGGTCACTCTTTGGCGGCTTGCCGGTAGGAAGCTTGTACTTGTGTCCGTCGAGGCTGTCGCCGTCGCGGATGTTGTGGCGGCCGTAGCTCTTGGCCCAATGGTGGATGGCGATGTCGCCGCCCTGGTTCTCGGCGCAGTAGGCGTCGAGCTCGCGCATGGCTTCGATGAGCTCCTCGCGGCAGGTGGGGTTGATGCCGCCGGACGAGCAGGCGCTGACGACAACGTTGCCCCAGAGAAGAGACTTGCAGCTCTCCTTGGGGATCCAGCCCTCGTCGGGTCCCGACTCGATCCAGTCGAGGAACTTGGCGTAGGCGCGCAGGTACTCGGAGCGGCGGATCACGCGGGAGCGGCAGAGGGTCTTGCGCGTGGGGAACTGGGGCACGCATTGGCCGGGGGGGCGGCGCTCGGCGAGGGCGGCGGCGACTACCTCGGTGTTGTTGTTGTTGTTGCCGGTGGTGTTGAGGGCGGTGACGCCGTCCCAGTCGCGCACGGCGTTGCCGAAGTCGAGGCTGCCCTCGACCATGGGGATGGTGTACACTGTTGTTAGGAGAGGGGGTCAGCGTCTAGATTATCTGTCGATTAAGGGGTATTTGGGATCGGCTTACTTCCGTTGGTGAGGTCCATGTATGAGTTGACGGGGTAGGCGGCGTTGGCAGCGCCAAGGACACCGGCGGCACTAAGAAGGACTTGAGTGAACTTCATTGTCGATGATGATGGTGTCGACGAGAGTCGAGAGGTTTGGGTTTGTTGCTTTTTTTGTTTTTTTTTTTTGTTTGTTTGAAGGTAAGACTGTGAAGGTGAAGGTAAGAGTATGAAGGGGAAGAAATGTTTGGCACGAGAAGAAAATGAATCTGCGATGAGAGCAAGGGAAGGGGGACATATATACTCACGATCTGGGTACTCATCATCGATGATACCATCTACATCGCCCAACAGGATCAAAAATCGAAACAACGCAACTAGACCAACGACCGCTATTGTTTCATGGGCTCGGACGAGTTATACTACAAACATACATCTCGGCGTAGAAGAGCCGGTCTCACGATAAAGTCATTACGAATTGGCTTCGCATATTAACATTCAAGTATATTAGGAACTATGGACATATCGTCATATCTGTGCTTAGCCTCGACGGCGGTCGTACGTATCTTACAAAGTGAGTCATCTCATGAGTGCTTTGGCCTCGCGAATAAAACTATTCATAGGCCAGGGGTTCAACTAAACTTTAGTTCCTGATTTCGGGGGTATCGCTGCTCAGCCGGCTTACTTCACCATCGCTCTCCGACGCTTCACTGTCCTCTTTCTCTTCCTCTTCCTCTTCGTCCTCGTACGCGAGCCAGTGATCGAGAAGGTCGATTCGAAACTCGTCCGCCCGGATGCGCTTGTCCTTAAGCTGGTTCTCGAGCCGGATCTGCCGGTGCTTGATATTCGGTCGGACAGCAACGGCACCAGTGTGCGTGACGCGCACGAGATGAGTGGCGCTGGAATCGTATGTACGAACTCTGTTAAATTTTTTCTTCTCCTCTCGAGTGAGGCTATCAATGGCCATGATAGCTCTCCAGTTGGAGTTCAAACTAATACACAACTCCGGACAGTCCTCCCAGAGCAGCTCAGCTAAGTCGTTACCACCAATATTACCCCATCGCCTGATCTCGCTCAAGATGAGGCGGTGGAGCATCAGGAAGATGGGCCCGTGGCCATCCTTTGGGATACCGGTGGTGTTTAGGAGGGCCCTTTCGCACCTGAGACAGTCGCACGAGAAGATTTGGAGATAGGCGTGCACCATCTCGTGCATGAGCTGGCCTATAATGTCATTAAGCTCGTAGATGGTGTCACCACGGCCGGTGTTAAGCAAGATGCGTACGTATCTACCACTCTCGTCTTCCGCGACCGTGGTGGTTTCTCCACGGATATCTGCCTCGAGCTGCAACGGATCCTCACCGACCACGTCAAAGCCAGTCTCGATCGTGACGTAGCGTCCAAGCAGCCCGAAGAAGAAGAAATCGTCAAGCTGTTGGGCCCAGAACTTGACGTCGTTGTCTACGTACTCATACGACTCCCTAGGCCCAAGCTTCCTCCCGTAGAACGGACTCTGTAACACATACTTGGCGCAGAAGTTCTCGCGCGCTGCGGTCTGGCGCGGGTTTAATTCAAAATCCTGTCGGTTGTAGAAGGCCCTGATAGTAGCGTTTAGAATTTCGCGAGGCCTGTATGCGCGTCTGTGGAGCGTGATGCGGTAGTAAGGATCGAAAGGGGCATAGTTAGGATAATTGAAGTGATACACATTCCTACCGTGTCCGTCCCTGAAGGGCTCGATGGGGATTCCGCCTCGGGTAATAGTAGACATGGTTGGTGCTCTGTTGAAGGGAAATCAAATAATCACTTGATAGACCTAAATAGAGATTCCTGATGGATTACGAGTATGATTATCCGCAGCTTGGATGCTGGAGTCTACAGTTACTGATCAGGAGCATACATAAATAGCTTCTCGATCGCACAGAACAGTTATTCTGTCGTATAACAATAACTACACTACACTGCAGTTGTCGGTTTATTGTGTAAGTCCGGCTGTGTACAGTTGCTTTGAGCAGCTAGTAAATCCCAGCACAGCTTAGCTGTTATGTATCATAATTACTGATACGCATCGGGCTTAAAGAAATTGTTTCTGGCGGTGAGGCCAACGCTGATACCCCTCAAATGCGAACGAAACCACCTAATTCGAGCGTATGCGTATGGTGGCTTCAGCCTTGACAACGGGGCAATAATTTCCCTGTCTTCTGAATGCGGCGCTTGGAGGGGGTGACTCAACATATATTAGCAGAGGCCAAAGCGATCGCAACAACTATTTTGGCCTCTAACGTTCTGCCGCTATGGCCGCTATGGTAAGCCGAAATCCTCGTCATTAGTACCTAACTTCTATTTTTGATTACGAAAACTCCGCTGGTGGAATCGCCCCTTAACCAATTCTCACAATATACCCTTAGCCTCCTGAACGCCTAACTACCGAACACATGTCTTGTGACTAGATAGGCGGCCCCTCGCGGCTTTTTGGTCTGGCCTCTTTCTTGCTCAAGAAACTCCTTCGCAGACCACCATTCCCGCTTCTCGAACTTGGACTCGGGCTGTTGTTTTCTATACTGGACTCCGCAAAGGTGCTCTTCAAGACCACTGCTCCGGTACCGACCTTGATCTCCTTTTCGCCGCTGCCGCTTTCGTCCACGAAATATAACGCTTCGCCCAAGTCGTCATCGCTCCCAAAGGTGTGGTGGTTTTTGACCTCGATACGGAACTGGGCATCGGCGGTACACGTGTGCTTGAATGTCTCGTCGAACCGTACCGTCCCCGGAGCTTCGTGATGCTTCGTCTTGCCGATAGTCCTCTCCTTGGGAGTGAGCTGTTTGATCAGGACGTAAATGTCTGCCGACTCTGGGAACCCTGATGCGGAGACCACAGTGAAAGTAGCGGTACCAGCGCCGGCGGTACCCGGGGCCAGACTGTAGATAGAGACGCCGCCCATGCTAGAATTACGCCCGTGCGTCTTCGAGCCGTCGTTGGGCGTCACAGGACGGGCGGCGTCGCCATCGACACTCAAGCCCGTGGCCCGCCTGAGACCGGAGCCAGCTGCGGGAGCATCTGGTCCATTCGTCACGATCGTGGGAATCTCGGAGTTGCTTGGTATCAAGACTAAGCCGTTACCTTCCTCGTCCTTCTTGCCTCGAAAGCCGCGCTTGATAAAACTCGCACCCTTACCAACGCCGTGGCCCACTGCGCCGGCTACTGCGACGCCACCTTTAACCGGAGCACCGACAACACCGGTCACAATCCTGCCGGGACCACCGAACGTACCCGCAAATGTGCTGGTGCCTAGTCGAGTGCGTGTGACGTAGTCAGGCCTGAAGAGCAGTCGCAGTCTAACCGAACCGGACTTTCCATCGAGTAGCAGCTTGAGCTCCTGCGCCTTAAACGGATCGAGCTGCTCAAGATTGATATCGGTCCCGCCTAAGAAATCGGGCTTGTCTGCGAAGTCGTAATCATAGACTTTGCAAGTGAACTTGGCGGCGGTCCGCGATGGTATGGCAACCTCGAAGAATTCGTTCCACACGGGGTTGAGAGTCTTCTTCTGCGTCTTGGTCTTGAACACATCCTGTCCGTTCAGCTCAAACTTGCAGTAGGGATCACTCTTGCCGTTCGAGTCGGCGGCAGGTAGATCTGTCGCATCCAATACATCGACACGGAGATTGCCCATGTTGTTGATGCTCTCGCTGGGATCTAGGTGCATCTTGACGGGGATGTATTTCAAGCTGACCTTGATCGTGGCCGCTCTGTTCTCTTCATCCTTGAGCCTTAAAACCGTTGGGTTATTCTGGAACTGTTAGCAACGCATTGCAATTTCTGCGGATAGTAGCAACTTACCAGACATTGCTTGAGGGTATCTAGAGTATTGCCTGTTAGGCGAGCTACCGTGTGATCCTCATCACGTTCTTCGCCTGGCTTCTCGCGTTTTTCTCTCACCTTGAGAGTCAGCCGCGAGAAGTCTAGTTCACGGATAAAGCAGTCGCCAATCTCATCGAATTTGAAAACTTTACTTTTGGCCGTGCCCGAGATGTAGCTAGGGTATAGCATGTCGTCGACGTATATTTCAAGATGCGTTCCGCTCTTTGGCATTTCTCCTTCGAGCAGTTTGAAGATGAGGAACCCAGATTCGTATTTGAGCAGCTCTTCCGGAGTAAGGTGAACCTTGGGGCGCTCCCGTGGCGCTTCGCGAGACTTTTGTTCCGACGTAGTTGATCTGGGAGAAACCGGGGATTTGGGAACGGTTGGAGTGGTTGGCGTAGTCGGGACGCTTTCTTTCCTCTCGAGGGCGGAAATCTTTCCGGCGTCTGAGGATCGGGGAACGTCGAGAGACGGCTTTGGAGCTTCGGAGCTTGTTTCCTTTTCGTTTTCGTTTTCCTTCTCCTTCTCCTTCTCCTCTTCTTCCTCGGGGTCTGCAACATTTATGCACGGATAAAACGAGACGGTATAGGTAAGCGTTCCCTTTGCGATGCCCTTTCCATGTAGCCGGAGTCCGCTCTCTTGTACCTTTTTCGCATCGTGGACGAGATACTCGCCATTATCATCTTCCGAAATGTAGTCGCCTGCAAAGACCTCAACCAAACCCAAGCTACGGTCCTTGCCCATCTTCTCGGCGTCCATGACTTCGAGCGTTAGACGATCCCTCGACGAATGCATCGGCACATAAATGACCTCATCCCATTCGGGCTTCAGGGTGTTACGGTGGGTTACCGTTCGACCTTTCTCGATACCGGAGAGGAGCACGCGGACGTAAGGATCCGATTTACCCATAGTCTCGAAATTCCGTAGGTCGCGGGCGCTCTTGAAATGGAGACGCATTACGCCGATGGGGGTTTGGTAGCCTCCGGTACCTGCTAGCACGCCAGATAGGGCGACAGGTTTCCATTGCGCAGTCAGCTTCGCTCGTCCGCTCTTGACCCCTGATAAATTGTACCAGTCGTGCCCCTTTTCCATCATCTCCAACATATCGTCAAGCTTGATTTGGTACGTGCCAATCAACTGGTCGCCAGCAATATCGCGGTCGTCCTTGAGAGCAAGACCCAATTTGGCATTCTTTCGGTCCGTGATAAGAATCTCTTTGGAACCGTTATCCCAGACGGGATTGTTGGTGCGCTTGAGCGTTTTGGTGTGGTGAACTTCTTTACCGTTGAGCAATAGAACAGCATACGGATTGAGCAAGCCAACTAAGCTCTTAGTGCCGTCAAGATCCTTCGCTTGCTCGACAGTGTATCGTAGAATACCCGTGTTAGATTCCGGTGGCGGTTCTACTACGCCGTCATGCTCCATAGCTTCCAGAACAGGGAAGAAACGGAAATCGGCGCTGACCACACCCCGGGCCTTGCCATGAGCGACGACTTCTAGACGTTCGTTTTCGTACACGCCAATCTCCTCTAGCCGCTCGAGCGGGAAAGAGGCAACACCGAGTTCCTTATCCTTGCGGAAATCATTATAGTCGTAAATGGTGAGATCGAGGGAGTCGTTAAAGGACGTAACGATAACATAGTGCGTTTCGTTCCATCTGGGGTTCGGAGTGTCCTTGACAACCTTGGTCTGAGCTAGGGGCGCCCTCTTGTTCAAGGTGAACACAGCATACGGGTCGGGGTTGCCAGCAAAGTTATCAGGGTTCTTGAGACCTTGCGCTCCGTGAAGCGTTACCGCGACCACGCCGATAGCTTGGTCGACGGGAGAGCCTGCGAGCAATTTGGCTACCTCGATCGGGAAGACGTTCGGGGCGTACATCATCGGGGCTAGGTTTCCGTGAATCTGCTCCTGGATAAAGCTTTCTAGGCCCGGAATAAAGTTGATGTCGAAACCGAAGGTTTCGCCACCGAGGGGCTTGCAAGCATAACCGAGCTCTGGGCGCTCGAGGAAGCACATCTCAATTTTCTCGATGTGAGGGAAAGGAAATTGGAGTTTAATCTTCAGGCGCATGATACCAGAGAAAGACATATTTTCTACGATGACGTCGAGACCTTTGCTAATCATCGCCTTGCCGATGCGGATTTCGAGGACTACCTTGGGATTAATCTTGTTGCGGACCTGCCGAGCCGTCATGTCCTCGTCGTCGTTTGGCGTGAAACTAAACTTCCAGTCCATCAGGATAATGTCGTCTTCCGCCTTGGGATAAGTCTTCACGTGCTCCATCCTGGGAGGTTTGGACCCGAGAGTAAAGGTCTTCAGGCGGAGACTGTCGAGAAAGGAAGGAGTCGCAGAGCTTAGCACTTGGTCGACGGAATTAATAACGGTCTGAGCGAGAACGGGCTGATAGATGGGCCAGAATTTGACCAGAAACGAGTTTATCCACTCGAGAGATTCGTGATCCGTTTCTAGCTTCTTCAGCGCCATCTCTCTGGTAATATCGTCGCGGAAATTTCTTCGCACTCGTCTGATCGATGTTCGATAGTACGTCGAGCAGCAGGCCATAACGATGATGACCCAAGCCAGCCCACCCCCAAGCAGGGCAACCAGCCACGAGGCGAGGCAGGCGAAGATAATCACTCCGGCATTATGGTACCATTCTATAGAACCGACCAACGTTAGCAACTCGCGCCCAGAGGACATCGGGATCGGGTAGACCAACCTCCAAAATACTGGTCGGGAAGCCTCTCTTCTAGCCAAGTAGAGTGATCCAATAGACTTTCGCCTTCCGTAACGCTATCGACAGGCCAACCGAACCGTTGAGTCCAACCAACTTTGGCAGCCAGGTCTTCCTCTTCTTCGGGGGTATTTCCATCTACGATCGGCCTACCCTCCTTGTCCTTGGGGATTTCAACGGCCCCAGCCTTCGAGGGAGTCGGGAGGTCGTAACTGGCCTTCGTGCCGTCGTCGACATCAGTAGCAAGAGCCACACCTTTCGGCTTTCGCGAACGGCGGGGATCGTTGGGTATAGCCTAAGTTAGCTCAATTAGCTGGCGTCTTCGACGGAAAGAAGCTTAGGGAACGCACAGCCCTAGCCTGAGCCCTCTTCTCTTCCGGACTCGCATCCGGATCGAATGTGAAAGCAGCCACGCCCGCATTTCTGCTCTCCTCGACTAGTTTCCTCTGGGCGTCATCCGCAGTAACATTGGATTCAGGATCACGAGAAGCCTCGAGAGCCCCTTGCTGCTTGAGCTCGCTAGCTTCCAGTTCGGTAGCCATATTGACGATCGAATGCTGCTATGGCAGCTGTTAGGGGGCTCAAACGCGGGGGGAGGATAAGTAGCCGACCGGCGTGTAACAGAGCATAGGGAGTCGCAGAGTAAAGCTAGGGGGGGCGGCAGATTCTGACGAGGAAATCGAGCTGAGCTAAATGAGCGTAGAACTGGTAACACAAAGGTACGTATATTTGGTATTAAGCCGTCCGCAGGAGGTGGGTAACGGTAGTGTAGCTAAAGGATAACTAGCGATTCCAAGTAGCTATTAGCGATGCATGTAAGTAAGGAGATGCAAGGGCAGCGGGTAAGCTAGCGATAATTCACGAGTCTGCTTCCAATTGCGGGCTGCCGTACCTTAAGAGTTGACGGAAAGGGGGAGAAGAAATGACAAATAAGGAGAGAAGAGGAAAAAGTAAAGGGCAACGGGGTCAAGAAGTAGTCAAAGTTGGCGATAGTCACGAAGATAAGCTTAGCAATTAAAGAAAAGCCACGCAGCGCCTCGTTTTCTCAAAGTTTATATGGGTACCAGGATTGGAAGTGATTGGAAGTTACGGGCTTGGCTACCTCACAGCTGTCTTCCCAGATGTTCCCAGATTCGTGGCCCCATGTGGCTCCAAACGACGTAATTTCGACAGGGATCTTATCGCCTAGCGCGTCGCTAGCTCGCCGAACCAAGCCAATGGGATTTGGCAATTTCAGGCAGCGCAACACGAATGTAGAATAGCTTTCCTCCCTACAACACCTGAGATACAGGGTTGGCTATTTACACATCTTTAATATTTTTAATACCTATGTAAAATGCAGCTTTCCCAATATTAGGTTGACTGACAGACTGTCAAACCTTACTTGTGAATCGTTCAGTTCAATGCTGTCCGACGATACTCGACCGTGCTCAAGAATTGCCAACATCATATATCGACATCGTATCTAGACCGAAGCAGAATATGCTAGCTATGTAATTGCTAGCCAGTCCGTACCGTACCATCCTGCCATATTATCGCTCCGAGTTGGACGATCGTCGCATCGATCTGCCCCGGGGACTTGAAAGTTCCAGCTGATCCCTCCCAGTTTGACTCAAAGACGGCGCTGCAGCTACGGATAGCAACAATAATAGCATCGCTGTTCCCGAACGCTTTCTAATCCTTGGAACGGCTAGCAGATCAGGATAAGCGGCACCGCCACCACCGGCCAACGCCAACCTACATCGATAACCGCAGCCATAGATGCAGAAAGCTCTTTTCTTACCATAGACGTGTCGGTATCCGCGCCACGGGCCGCTCAAACGGCGTTTCAGCGTGCGGGGACTGGTCACCGCTCGAATTTTCTATAATAGCTCTAAAGTTTATTTCGGTGCCGAAGAGAGTCATTTCTATATGCGCATTTGCATGTATTGCATAGTTCCTCGTTCGTCAGTTCATTTTATTATAGAAGCGTCATACAAACGAGATGGCGTAGTAGTACCTAGGTCCTACGCATGCGCGAGACGTTCTGGAGTAGTATTGCACGCCGGGTGATCCGTACGCGACGCTCCCACGGCAAACCCCAGCCGGTTCGTTGTTTCTTAGGGCGCCGAATAACCGGCCGTTTTTTTACAGACAAGTGCTACACGTGGAACATGTGTGTATTCGAAGCATATAAGATGGCAATGCTACCCGAATGAGAGTGGGGTATAGTCATACCATGATCTAATCATTACAAGGCAATCCCGCTAAGCTTGTGTGAATCAGCTTCAGCGTCTGTATCGAGTAGACGAAAGAGTTGACTTGATCAAGTTTTACCGAGTTCTTCTCGATACGAAGCGGCCCGCTGCACTAAAATAAGCACGATGCCGAAAACCTGTCAGGATTCCAAAGTCAATCAAGGCTAAGGTCACATCAAATTGATACTTCTGGTTTTATTAACATGTCGACCTATATTACATGTAATAATTCGCAACAAATTGGCGGGGCAGCTCACGGGCTGTCTTCTTATCAGTGTCCCGCACGCCTTGGTTCAATTAGTACATCGCAATATCAGGGAATGACGATCGCATTGGCGTCAATGTCGCTTGGCCAAGGAACCCAATTATAGAATTGGTCTCAAGGAATTCGTTGATATCGTCGCCGTACAAGCAAGTTACTAGCTTGTAACCTCAGTCCAATGACACCATTCCAATACGAACTTTACTACGCACGTATTCATTCCAACTACGGTATAATTTGAGTTCACCTTGTTCACTAGAGTCAATCTAAAGAGGCCAATTCGGGGTGGAACCAGCGTCAAGTAAACATTATAGACATGGAAGAATACACTTTATATTTTTAAAGAGGGAATGGAATAAACAGAAAGCTTTTACCCTAAGCGAAATAGCCAAGTAAATGTCGAAGGCTTTTTTATGCTCAAGCCAATAGAGATGACAATAGCCTCAAGATTATTATACTTAATTCCAGCTAAAAGGGGTGTACTCAATAGGAAGTACCTAGGTAGCTATCACTGTATATCATGTAAGGCGCAACGACCGAAGCGTGCGATGAAGCGTGCTAAGAAGTGCTACTATATCACTACCCCCGAGTGTTGATGAGGAGAGAGTGATAGAGGCCGTGACGAAGGCAGGTACGAATAATATTATGAGGGGTCTCTTAAACTACAGCAGCAGGACCTTCAGCTTAGACTCTTATAACAATACGGCTACAAGTCGGCTCTCGCTATATTCAGCTATTTCGCCCGTTTATACTTGAAATACATTTTATCATCATCTTAACTTTCCTTGATTTCGTGTACAACACTTGGGCGGTATTATCGGGGCGATTGGCGAAGTAGACGAAGATGGAGGAGCCGAATACCAATAGTCTCCTTCTTAACTTATTACCAGTCGAATTAATCACCGAAATATCGAAATTCATGCTACCGGTCGATCGAGCTGTATGTTCTTTGGCATGCCGCTCGCTACGTTCCATCTTTGGCAACTCATCTGTACGCAACCTTTCTACGGCGCAGTACCTTAGATACCTCGTAAGAGTCGCTCGCGATCTTCCGGACCAGTGGGTATGCGAAGCTTGTTTCAAGCTACACCCCATCTCTCAAGACGATACGCCTCTAACCCCGTGGAAAATGACGTGTCCCTTGCGTTGGGATCGGTGGTGCCATGAGGTGTACGGCCAGCAATCCCGGCTCGATAACCGTTACTTCTCTGTCGACCATCGTCACATCCAGCTCGCGCTCAAGTACACACGTCTGCGAGATCCTAGGTACCAACTTTACCTCAACAAGTTGTTAGCGGAGCATCGTGACCTCGAATTCCCTACCCACCCATACCCGTACAGCCGACAGAACGTACTCAAAGTTAAGTACGTCGCTACTCCTAGGGTCGTAAGGGATCGCTATGGAAATCTCAGGTACATGCTGCGGTCTGTTTGGGACTTCCGAAAAGATTCCATGGATATATCGTTGGTAACGGTGGGAGACATCAAGCTATGCCCACATCTAGCTCTACTGGGCGATATGAGACGGATGAGAGTTCACGAATTAGACCGCTTGCAAGTGGTTAAGCATGATATCTTACTCAACGAGAGAGAAACATACCCAGCTGCCTGTCACGTCTGCGCTACCGACTTCTATGTTCTCATATACAAGGACCACATCATGGTACACACGTGGCAGGATATGGGGACTAAGGGTTCTCCAGGTACGTAGAATGGAGCAACCCTTTACCAAAAACCCTGACATGTTTCGAGAGCTAGGATTTCCCGACCTAGCCGAGGGAGGAGCTATTACTAACGCGTTACCAAAGGAGATAAAGCTTGGAGGTTGCACGTCTCGGACTCTCGTTTTGGTAGCCCACCCTTCGGTGGCCGTTGGCCCATGTTCCAAAAGCCCGGAAGCATTCGAGCACTATACAATCGAGCGAAGCCCTTAGGAGTCGACGATGACTTTCGTCCAACTAGACGGTCGACGAACCCGTAGCGATCTATGTTCTTACCTCATTTAGAGCAAGCGAGAGAAGTAAAGTTACCTAACCTAAGCGAATAAAGGTATTCTGTACTTTCAAAGCATCGTGGAATTATTGGTCTTTAGTGGTTTAAGATAAGTAACCGGCAATTCTTTTGGCCCTGTTATTCAGGGGAAAATATGTAAACCTAGCGTCCAGGGAGGAAACCTAGGCTTTCCCAAGTATTGGGTAGGCTAAATGGAGGATGGCAAAATTAAAATAAATGCCTCGTTTATAGACGATGAAAAAAAGGGGCTGGAGGAAAGTAACCGATAATATGAGGTGCTTGTGATGTCCATGAAACAACCTGGGTAAAGTTGATGCGATTCAAGGACAACCACGCCCTACGAATAATGGGCGACTTTGAAGTGTTTATCCCCGGTCGTTAAGCTATAACTACCTACCCTTGGAAGACCCAACTTGATTTAGATTTCTAGCGCCGAAGCCCTACGTTAAGGGACACCGGGAGAAAGAGTACCAGTCCTAGAGCACCCATAAGGTAATAGTTTCCGTTAAGAACTGCTTCAGCGCTCAAGTCTTCCGCTCCGCCAACTCTTGGATCCCCGTCTTCGTCTCCGTGTGCTCCGTTCTTAGTTGCCGATGTTTAATGAAAACGCTCGCCACCACCGCAAGGGCGGACACACTGGTGTATAGTATGAACATGTTCCTTATACTCCACGAAAAGGCATCCAGAACCGCCTGGCGCTGAGCTGCATCTTGGATGGACTGGACGATCTCGACATTTGCTGCTGCTTGATCGCCGGATAGAGCCTCTAGAATAGACCCGCTGAGACCAGCCGCCGCAAGGGACGATTGGCGATTGGCCATACTGTTCTGGAATACCACACCGCCGACAACGATGGATAAGGACGTCGCTAAGTTGCGGATGAAGCCTAAGGCCGACGTAGCTGACGCAGTATCAGCTTGGCTGACGGTGTTTTGGATGGCGATCATGGGTGCTTGGAATAGAAGCGCAGTGCCGATGCCATTGATGATTTGGTATCCGATGATTTCCCCGAGAGATGTGTCCGGCCGGAAATTGATATACAGCCCCGTCCCTAACGTCATGAACGTTGCTCCGGCCCATATGATTTCCCTGTAGCGGCCCGTGCGATGGATCAAGACGCCGACCAATACGTCCACAGCTGATTCCGTTATCATCATCGGCAGTATTAGAAGACCGCTACGAACAGGTGATGCTTGCTTTGCACTTTGGAAATATAACGGTAGATAATACTCTGCGCCGATAGCGACCATGCTATGTGCAAAGGCAAGAAGGAAGGTCGCGATATTAGACCAATCCTTGAATATTTCTAGCGGAATCAGGGGATACTTGGCTAAGCGCTGCTCGCTTAGGATGAAGAAGCCGATCATCACAGTTCCAAATACGATCAAGCAGATGACCTTCGGACTGTCCCACGGGAAGATCGCGCCACCGAAGTCTAGTCCGAGGAGAAGTAGGAGAGTAACTCCCAAAATGGAGAAGGTGCCGAACCAGTCAATAGCCACCAGGCCGTCGCGCAGCTTGGTATGAGGATCGTAGACATCCAAGAAGAGCAGCAAGAGCAAGAACGAAGCGCCACAGACCGGCAGATTAATCCAGAAGCACCAGCGCCAACTCACGAGCTGGGTAAACGCCCCTCCAACCAGCGGCCCGGCGCATCCGGCGAGCGCCCACATCACGCCGAGGAAGCCCAGATACAAGGCTCGGCTCCGCATGTCGAAGAGGTCCGAGATGGTAATAGTCACCAATTGGAGCAGCCCTCCGCCAGCGGCGCCCTGCAGCGCTCGAGCGGCAATTAGCATCTGCATGTTTGTGCTTAACGCCGCGATGATGCTAGCGACGGTGAAGACGCCGACGGCTCCTAAGAGAGCAGGTTTGCGGCCCCAGATGTCGCTGCATTTTGCCCAGATCGGCCCCGCCGCCACGTTGGCTAGCACATACGCGCCGCCGATCCAGACGTAGCCGGAAGCGGAGCGCAGGGCGGCAGAGATTGAGGGGATGGATGTTGCCACGATGGTCTGGTCTAATGCCGCGACAAAAAGGGTGAGCTGGAAATATCGTTAGTAACAGTTGCGCGCCCATTCTTTGGAATAGAGGTATATACGTAGAGCGCGACTAAGAGGGTGTAGGTACGCAGCTTCGTGCGGACTTTCGGAGGTTCGAGTACATCGAGCGACTCTATGTTCTGTTCATTGATAGGAGCCGGCTCTGCTGGACCGCCAGCATTTATACCGACAGGCTTAACATGCGTGATATCGTCCATTGTGTACTCAATATACCCAAATATGCTCGATAGAAGTTGAGATTTCGTGTAAAAAGGAAAAAGAGAGGTGAACTTGTAGTGTAAACAAATGTTGATCCATTGACCAATCACCGCTCAATTGGAACGTCCTGTGCCGCTCAAAAGCCATGCCACCCACGCCCTTTCAAAACTCGTCATCACGCCTTTTACGATATCGGCACTGATGTTGTCTTGACCACCACACTACGGCGATCGACACTTACTAAATCGTATGGGTTGTAAGTTTTCGATACCGTGGATAAGAGAGGAACTAAAAAGTAATCTACGGGATTAAAAAAGAAAGAAAAAAGGTATTGCCCTGAGTGAGATTTGAACTCACGACCTTTAGATCTCCCAAACTGTGTTTAGAACCGCATGAGACTAACGTTCTAACCAACTGAACTATCAAGGCTTATGTTACAAGGCTTTTGTTACAAGGCTTTTGTCTTTAGAACTGGGAACCTGGGCCCCAGAACCGAGACGATGTTGCTTGAAAAAGATACTTATCACTCAAAAGAAATAGCGCCTGGTTTTACCGATAACAACAAGAGCATTTTGCAAAGCTAGGAGTCATCATTGAAGTTGTTGGGATTATGGGAACATATTTGTTATAGCACAAGGAATGAAGGCATCGTGTGCAGTCTCACAATGAACCCGACACCCCTGCCGGAAGATTTCATGGAGGATTCAAATATTTATATATTATGCAAGAGGCCCGAGCCCCGAAAGCAAATATTGTCTATGTGCAAATCTTAAGGAACGTGCTTCGCTAACCCAAATGCAAGAATAACCCATTGACATTATACCCTTCCGTTTACCTTAGGCTAGAGTCGGACTCATATATGCGCGTCTTGCTCCAATCGATTAACCTCCAAATTAGGCGGTGGGGTTGGCGTAGCAGAGGACATAGCCAAAGTCGACAGAGTTGGTGCTGATGGATGCGTTCACCGAGCTGGTGAAGGCAGCGCTGCCCCGCTGGACTCCGAACTGGTCATTGTAGCGCTGGCAGGTGATGTCGGCCACACCAATGGCGGGCCGGCCCGGGGCCGGAGGTGCGGTGATGTAGACGCTCTCGATTGCCAGGCCGGTGATCGGCAGGTTCTCCTGGTGGCCGAGAGTCGCGAGGTCGACAGCGACTCGCTTCTCGGACCACTCACCGCTGATGGGGCGGTTAATTGCAACTAGGTTGACCTTGGCGAAGGGGGGTTCCTTGGGGAGAGCCGCGGCGGAGGAGACGAGGGCGGCAGCAATGGTAGCAACGGTAAAGGACTTCATTTTGATAGATGTAATATGGTAAAGTTGAGGAAGTGGATGAAGTTGTGGATGTTGATGAAGCTACAGATGTTAATGATTATGAAATTTAAACAGCAGACAAACTTCTATTTATCTTTATCGAATTCTATAACTTCGCGATTCTTCGGCCGGGGACGTCATTTAGAACTCTGCAGTAAACATGCTAGCAAAAGATCTTGTTGAGGCGCAGTTGGAATCGCCGCCGCCAAGTTACCTTTTAGAGACTTCCATCGCATTCTCATTGGCCGAATATACGTCGCCAGGGTAATACGATGAGGCGTCGAGTCACCTCAGCCGCAGATCAGCAGCCATCAGCAGCCGCCTCGTACTGGTCGTATAACTTGTCATATTTTTAGTCCTAGATCCTGATCTATATCGGTAGAAGGATTAGTATAAGCAATCGCTGGCACGTTACATCTGTTGACATGATTCGAGCGTATTCAGATCCATGGCTTGGCTCTACCAACCGTAGAAACGGTCAATTCATAAGAGCCTAGATGTTACTCTACAGGGAATACCGCGTAGTCAGGAGTATGAATGGCTGAAGCATATATGCGAATAGCCCAACCGCAAAGGTTATAAGCTATTGTCGAATTAAAAAATAAATAAAAAATAATACATCAACTCGTATAATATTGGTTCGGGTGGTCCGTGCCATTGTGTAACAACTACAAGTGTATAGAGTGGGCTGACTGCAGCGTTACCAACTCGCCAACCTGCAGTTTAATAGCGTGGCCGAGAAGTGGCACTAGCTCACCACGTGGCTAGAAACCCGTGGTGCTGCTCGATTCATGGACAGGTTATTCAATCCATCATGCCTCGAGGGGGGCCATATTTACTCAGAGTATCGGTCTGTCTAAGGGAGGATCGAGGATGAGGTCCGAGGCTTTGTTAATGCTTCTTTGAAGCTCGCGCGTGCGAAGCGGAAGAGGCTAAGGGCTAGCAGTCCGAGTTGGATTCCGTTATAGTGCTGCTGTCTCCTAAGAAGTTGAAGATGCGGGCTTACATTTTCATCAGCCTGACATCACAATGCCATCTACCAAGTAGCATGCTGGATGCGCTACGTTTCAATCAGGACAAGATATCAACGAA
Organism: Daldinia loculata; assembly: GCF_022478755.1. Classification (NCBI taxonomy): domain Eukaryota; kingdom Fungi; phylum Ascomycota; class Sordariomycetes; order Xylariales; family Hypoxylaceae; genus Daldinia; species Daldinia loculata. The sequence goes on from NW_026054982.1 coordinate 22,947, forward strand.
AGGATTAACGTGAAGAGGACATTCTGATTACCGAGCTACCGTAAATATATTGATTCTATTCCCTAGTTAGGTACCTAAGTATGAAATGCCTCTTGCTCGTCTCATTACTGCTTCCCTTCTCGTCTGAACACCTAACCAACCCGTCCTCCTAAACAGTCTCTACTGCTACCTCTGCGCTTACTATATCCGCACCGCCAGTAGCCCTCCACCCGTCTTTTTGATTTCCATGCACAACCGAGAACAGTGGCACCTCTCCGTGTCGGGTATACACACCCGACTACGGTCTGTGCATATGTTGTTTATGCACACCCAAGTACCTGGTTGGTACCAGGGGTGATCCCCCGACGAGAATTCCAGCGTCTTTTGTACGGCTACGCCCTCGTGAGTGTCCGAGAGCCGAAGGATCGTCCCCATTACCACCTCCACCGTGGCTCCGTTGTCCATATCGGGGACTAGTATATTCATGAGGTCGAAGAGGGGATTGACCGCTTCGCCCCATGATTTGTCCCCGATATGGCGCCTCGTCCTCTTCTCCGGGCTGGAGGTGCGCACACGTTTTTGCGGTATGACATGTGAGAAATCAGATGAAACGGGGCGAAAAGCCTGAACAGGCTATCTCGAGCCATTTCAGTACCCGGCAATAGCGAAATGGACCCCTCTAAATTGAAGCATAAGATAATTTGTTAGGTTAGCCCATATGCTATCGGTGAGTTAATGCATACCTGTCAGAATTCTAGATGTCTCGTCTCGCTCCTCTTGTGTCGTATCTGCTTCACCGAAGAGTCTGTCTCAGGAGATGACTTTGTTTAAGTGTACCCGTTTTATCGAGAAGATCATTGTTATAGGCTATTTGTTGAAAGTGTATATGGGTCCATGTCTGAGGAGAAGGTAGGTAAAGATAGAGGATATCGTGGATAGAAAGGTGTCCGAGTGTTATAGAAAGACACAAGTTAATAGTAGTAGGTTAATAGTAGTGAGTTAATGGTAATAGATTAATGGTAGTTGGTTGGTAGTTGGTTGGTAGTTGGTTGGTAGTTGGTTGGTAGTTGGTTGGTAGTTGGTTGGTAGTTGGTAGGTCGTTGGTTGGTAGTTGGTTGGTAGTTGGTTGGTAGTTGGTTGGTAGTTGGTAGGTCGTTGGTAGGTAGTAGACAAGAAAATTTGAGATTTAGTTGTGCTGAAATAACATGTGGCCAAGAGATTCAACCTGTCAGGTGCAGTACGAGGTATCTTAGCAAGAGAGCGTACCTTCCAATAAGCCAGGCTTCCCCCTTCCGCTCAGTGAGAAGCAAGGTGTTACTTTGGTAGGTACACCTGAAGGTAGACGGGTCACTACCTCCTAAGATGCCTACAAGGTAGGATCTATTACACTATGTATATTTGAAGAGTGGAAAGCGCGATTGCCATACCGGCAGTACAAACCTTATTAGGAATTTGTAACGCCAAATGTCGACACGTGGTCGGGTTGTTGTTGCTTCCTGAATTTACAAGATGTATGCATTGACTCATCGATATCATACGCACCTACCTCATATACTGTCTTATGCGTTAATTACCTGAGGGGTCCATCTCGCTGTTGCCAGGTACTAAAATGTCTCGAGGTAGTAGTATACTCGCGTTACAAACCTTATCGAAGGTTTGACGCGTGGTCAGGTGGTTGTTGCCTTCTGAGGTATTGTTAGAATCCTAACAGATGGCTGAAATCAGATGCCCCATGACGGGAGTGTTACTAACATTCGTATCAGGATTCTAAATAAGACACCTAGAACAAAAGACATGTTCAATATGTATAGACTCAAACTCCCATAGTTACATTATGGTCTATTGACATTATGTCAGCAAACGTGTCAATGTGATTACCTAATCACAGGTCTTTAACACCATGTAAAGACCATGTCAACAGTTACATGTATCTTAGCAAACTAAGACCAGGTGCGAATTGCTTTCGTTCGTCTCGTTGTACCTTTTTAGCCATACCAATTTTTAACCAATTATACTTTTAACTTTTTTTACAAAATTTTGAATTATTAGTTTAAATTAAGAGCATTGATATCCGGGCTATGTCACCAAAATCTTAAATCACGTGATGCAGCCCCGCAGCCAATTAACCAATCAACTTACACGATTCCAATCTCCCAACCCATACACGTTCCTATCAACATAACCTCGCTTTTAATTCAAATAACTTTTCGACAACGACACTCGCAATGCTTTACTATATACCATTAGATAGAGCGAGAAATTAGAAAAATTACAAATTTGGTTGCATCATTGTGACTATTTTATACAATTTATTATGTGTACTCAAGTTATGAGTAATGATTGAAATTGACTTGAGTACAATTACATACCTATCACCCCACTCTGAAACTAAAGCATAAGTAATTGAGTAAAATAGCTAAGATGGTGCAACCAGGCTCATTATTTTTCTTATTTTCTGCTCTATTTAATGATCCACAATGCGGTATTGCGAGCGTTGTATTCGAAAAGTTATTTGAATTGCAATCTGGATCTGTATATAATCGCGTATGTCTTTACATTTTGGTGTGGTGAGATGCTATTCTGGTAGTTTGATTGGCTAATCTGCTGCGGGGCTGCATCACGTGATCTAAAAACTGGCAACATAGCTGGAAATCAGAGATTTCAGGTCCCCTGACAGGGCTGACAAATCTGACAATATATTAGCTAATCACCGGTAGCAATAGTCATTTGACATGCGCATGGCCGACATTATGTTCACACCTCAACATGTCCGCCAACACCATGTCAATAAACCCATAATGTAGGTAGGTGTCAGATTGTTAGGTAACCCGAAATCTCTGATTTTCCTGTAATTACTTGCACTTCACGCGTTTTCACAATCAACTCTTATATATTTCATTAGTACTGCCACAATTTTTTTCGCCAATCAGATCCTTAGAATCGCCCCGCAGTTGGCGACTTTTTCCTTTGCCATTCTATCGCACAAGGTCTGCAAAAGGTGCAAATGGTATAGAAATGTCATGCAAAACGCGCTCTATCCAACGATACTAATTATCAAAATTTTTATCCAAAAGTGAAGCAATTCAATTGATTTTACAAAAAATTCATCGGACGTGCGCTGAGGTGTGGCTAGCCAATCAGAGGCCAGAGTCTATTTGTGGCCGTGAAAAGGTCTGACTATTTATCACGTGCGTATGCTACGGAGGATTGTGTCACCGGCAAGCCACGTCCACGGCCACGGCCACAGCCGTGGCTGTGGCCGTGGCCGTGGCTTTTTAAAAAAGTAATAGGCTTAAAAGAACCCCCCGTACGCGCTTGCGCGGACGGGTAGCGCAGCTAGTCTTAACACATTCAACCAGATCATTAGTAATTACATCAATATCACCTCAATTATTGCCTTAATAGTACATATCGGCTGTGTGACAATACCTTTTGGTCATATGGTCAATCTAACATTAATTTTTTGGTTTTTGGCACTAATGTATTAAATGTACCTATGTATTAACTCTAGCTATGTTGCAACATCTAGTAAACTGAATCCCGTCAATTTCGAATTCCTCCTCAACCCCCTCCTGCGCCGAGGCCACCTCGCCGCCGGTTCCCTTAGGCAGCACGGAAAGCCACCCGCGGTTTGCGGGCAGCGGGTCGTTAAGTATGCAGGCCTTAAATCTCGGGTCGCACGAGGGACTTAACCAAAATGCTATCTGAATTTGGTCGTTTATCTCCCCCTCGGGGAAATCTGGCTGTCCCTGCTCCCAATCTTTGAATTTTCGGCGGATGACTGCCACGTCCCATCTATTTAGGGTATCTAGCGACGTTGGGGCCATGTCTCCGCTGAAGGGGCCAGTAGACATTACGTACCCGTTATAATAGCTCCGTACGTCGTGGCGGTAAACCTCTTCTTCGTAGAGGGCGTCGAGCACCTTGCGAACGTTAGTTACGTCGTGGTGCCGCAGCCGGAATACACGCTCTTCTCTCTCATTTTCCGCTGCTTCTTCCTTGCCGGCGAGGAATTCGCGGAGCTTAGAGAAGAAATTTTTCGTCTCCTTTCCGTTGTCGGGTTTCGTAGCACCCCATAGCGTCAGGGCAAAGCTCGACCTATCTTCAAGGGACATGTCGTTGTCTTTGGGGCGACGGAACTGGGGTATCTTATCCATCACGGTAGGATCCAAGGGGCATAATGGGCTCATGTGCGACTTGGTTCGTAAGGCTATGGCCATCTGCATGGCGTATCTTAGGATGAAGAGCTCGCCGTTCCATATGGGGTGTGGGAGCAGCTCGCACAGGTCCCGTATTATCTCCGAGCTTTCTACCTCCCCCAAACACAAGCCCCAGGTGAAAAGATCGTGTGGCGTAGAATGAAATATGTGCACCATCGACCTCCAGAACTCGTGCCATGCGGGAGTCTTTACCATGTTGGCAAGGCCGGGGTGGTTGGTACGATCGCTCTCGTTCCAGTTCTGCTCGACCCAGGGCACATTCGTCTCTTCGCCAGGTATCATCGCCGACTCGAAATCCGCTTCCTGCACCAGGTCGCGGCTGGGAGGGACGGGGTAGATGCTACGGCTGCCGCGGGGAGCTTTCTTGGTAGAGGTTCGCTTCGTAGAGTTGGGTGCTTTGGAAGGGCCGGGTTGGGTTAGCGCTTCCTCATCCTCCAAGCCGCTCAGGTCTATGACTTCTGAAGCGTAATCGGAAAGCCTTGATTTCTTGACGCGTTCGCTCTTACGAATGGGCCATGCTTTTAGACGATTCGCGAGATCCTCTTTCGTGGGCCGTCCGCCCAAGTTTTTCCCATCCTTCGAGAAGTGTTTACCCGGATCTTTTCCCGACATGTCTGGTTATGAGGCGGGAGGGAAAGACAACGACGATCGAGGATGGTGCTAGTAGATGTAAATACCGAGATGCAGGTCAATGGTAGAGGCGCTAGATGAACGAAGGCGATATAGAGGGCCGCTGATAAATTGCAAGAAAGTGAATTGCAGAATTGCGGGATGTAGAGCTGTGAATTGTGGGATGTGAGAAATCAAATGAGACGAGGCAATAAGCCTGAACAGGTTGTTGCCTCGAGTCATTTCAGTACCTGGCAAGAGCGAGATGGACCCTTCCAAATTGAGGCAAATATGATATGTTAGGTAGGCGCGTATGCTATCGGTTAGTAATGCATACTTGTAGAATGCAGGAGGCAACAACCACCTAACCACATGCACGCATCGAATCAAATTTGGCGTCACAAATTTTCGATTAGGTTTGCACCGCCAATATACTGCTACTCTCACTTTCCACTCCTGTAAGTATCTCATCAACCCTCGATAAGGTTTGTACTGTTCATATACCACTACTCGCGCTTTCCACTCTTCAGATAGACACGGGTCTTCTATCATCATCTTCGCGTGAAGGCTCTATCACCTACAGCATTGACGATCAACTAAACCTCAAATCTTGTGCTTCCCACTCTTTAGATAGAAACAAACCCTCTATCACACACATCGTTCCCGATCAACCAAATTTCTGCAGCCATTAACCCACACCCTTGTACAACACTCAGATACTTCTATCTGTCCACATTGTCCTCTATCATTGCCTACCTTCCGGATTTGTTATTGGCGTAATCATCATCGTCACCTTTCCCCCCGTAGCCATGAACCTCATCCAGGATCTCCGAGTCACGAACCCTGTCGGTACGAAGCTAATGGTAGAGACCTTGTCAAAGCGGCAGGTGCACCTAGACACGGCCATTCTCCCCAACAGACTCTTCGCCGCGGATATGACCCCAGTGAAGCTGGAAGAGTTAGCTGAAATCAGATGCCCCGTGGTAGGAGTGTTGCTAACATTCATTCGATGCATGCTTCGCGGCTATTTCGGATATGAAGATGGCAAGCCCGAGTCGCCCCTAACGAAATGCGCATGGCATAACTTCGGGCATGACGTGGAGACCGACAAGCGCGTGGCCGGGGAATTTATCGCTCTGGTATATCCCGATTTGCTTGTGAAAACCTGGGTGGAAATAGAAACTATGACCTTCACCGAAGTGCTTTCCAGCTCACCTATCATTGAGACGTTCTTCGCCAGCCCAGATTTCCATCTCCTCAACCCCCAGTTCCGACAAGCGCCGCCGGGCGGCGCTCTCCGTCTAGCCAGGTTTAGTACTAACGAGTTAGTCACCAGTAGTAAAGTAGAGTGGAATGGGGAAGAAGACCTGGGAGAACTTCTTAGTAACAAAGCTGGAATGAAGTGCGAGCCGAGTGGAGGAAGACAACACTTGCTATTGGGATCCCCTATACTTATCCGAATAATCTACCGGCCTTGTTCCCAAGCAGGAATGCGGTCATTTGAATATCTACGCCGGGTAAGTATGTCTGGAGAGGTCATGACTGCAGACGGAATACAACAGCACGAACTCTCATACGGGCTTGTCAGCATTGTAGTCGATACGACAGGGCTATGCAAGATTGGGACGTACGACGCACGCTCCGGTCGTCGTAACAAACCTCACCTATCGCCAGACTGTGTCACGCCTCGCACGTGCCTGGAGGATGAATTTATCGCCCGTCCCTGGTCCACACACTTCTTACTATACTCGGCAATCGGCGATCGTAAACTGCCAACCGATCCACCCTCTGCGCACTCGGGGACTACTGCCAGCACGGCGCTCTCGCCTGCAGCACCTACCTCGGTGACACTCTCGGAAGCTCCCGCGCCGTCAACATCTCAGAATCAAGAGGCGTCGTCAAAATCAGCACGACGCCGCGATAAGGTGATCCAATCACCCGGAACCAAGAGACCAAGGATCGGCAAGGCGGTAGGCGCGGCCAGTTCGTCGTATAGTGTCCAGAAGCTCCTGGGCCCTCGAACGCCGAGTGGGGGTTCTGACGCGTATGACGCGCTCTGAGCAGGATATAAGCCGGGCCCGGGGGATGGGATGGGTAGGCAGTATAGTTGATAGCACGGTAGATAGCGCGATGGGTGGTATCGGGGACAAGTGGTTAAGCTGAATTTAGCATTGCAATCTAGCTTGATAACTACGACTAAACAGTCATGACCATGGATAGAGTAGTTCTTATTTACGTGAAGTTATTGGTGTATTACATGATATATCGCTTTCTTTGATATTGATCCTACCTTTCTCAAACTAGTACATACGGCCTTTAAGCATCTCAAGGAGGATCAAACTTCATTTCTCCTCATTTAGGTTGGTTGGCAGCAGACTTGAAATTGATCCCAGGGGATGAGATGGGATTCAATCTTATTCTAAGCGAAGCCGTCGGAGTTCCTGATGGTTAGCACGGCATTCAAGGGTTGGAAGGACTATGAATTCGGCTATTATATCCGTGTACCAACGTTACTCATCAATAGGAGGTGCGATAAGGTGTAGAGTGCCAGCTACACGTTACACAAGGAGGAACAACATTAGTCCATTAAGTTCAGTGGGGCTTTCCTTCTCCTCCCTGTGGCTTCCGAGTAAAGGCTACGATTTTCAGTTACATACCTATTGCACCGACCTGCCTATCCTAGGTCTTGTTCGCAAGATGGCGCCTCTTCGTATATAAATACGATATCGGTGTCTCACTTTGTTACCCCTTAAGGCGCTGACTTGCAGACCTCATTGGCTTATCTTCACATGTGGGTTGTTTGAATCTTGGGACTAACGTCTGGGACTAATTATGTCGTGTTATAACTCTTTTAGGCGGTTGTGTTTGTATTAAATGACCGGGACGCATTCTACCAAGTACTCGCCAACATTACATCGCAACGGGTCACTCTCATTTCACTCACAATTGTTGAAGTCAAACGATCAAAGGCCCTATTGATCTTAGGAGATTCTAATTCTAATTACTATTACCTAATAAAGCATCTCTCTAACTGAAGCCTATCGTACTAGATATGGCTGCCGAACCAAACGAGCCACTGCCCCTCATCTTAGACTTGTACGACGATGAAGATGTCGAAGATCGATTTTGCGCAGGTTTGTTGAGAGCTCTAGTTGATGGTTCCCAAACCCCATCCTGGGTCGCCACCGAGCTTGATACCTGGGTTGTACAGGAATCCTCGCGCAAGCTGCAGGTACTCCGGGAGCGACCGAGCTTCATAGAGACAGACGATGCCGGCCGCGTACTCCGTCGTAGCACACCAAATGCTAGCGGATATGTTGATCGTTTTTTTAAAATTTTCCCCAACCTGTGTTCTGTTTTCCCGCCATATCACGCGGGGCAGACCAGAGTCGTTCAGTTTCTTGAAGCCTTGATGGCCATGCCTGAGCACCAGGCCCCTGATTACTTTTTAGACGACGATGGGCTCAAGGATGTCCAGATGATGCCGCTGTGGTCAGACAAGGGTTACTCGACAGAGGAACTCCGCATCGGAGCAGATGGTTCGTGCTTACTCGACTATTCTACTGAACTTCACCGTTAACACATGGCATACAGCTATTAGATACCCAGGCTCCGGAATTGACACTCCAGGTAGCGAGGCAGAAGCCCGCTGGCGTAATTACCAGTCTGCTCTGGCGCGCATCGCCATTACAGGCTTTAGCGATTGCGGATTTAATAGCGCGCTGCGGGATATTATGCCCTACGGTAAAAAATGTCCCAGCTTCAACGTCCGCATAACTTCCAAGCCTGAACAAATTGGAGGTCATATTCAAGGCGCAGCGCAATGGATCATATGGCCTGATGAGTTACGCTACGTTTATGAGCAGTGTAAGAAGAGAGAGAGGGTAGATAAGGAGAACCCTCGAGACACATGGAGCATGCAAAATTGGAGAATATGGAAAGCGCAATTCGAACTTGCTGCTGGTGATGAGAGGGTTGATTCACGGGCTCGTGCGATGGCTACCACAGCCGTTGAAAAGATGAATGCAATCGAAGAGCAGGGTACATCCTAATAATCCTTAAAATAGCACCTGATGACTTGTAAAAGCGACTTAAAGCCCTCATAGTTGGCTAGAGGAGAGCTAGGCAAGAAATACGGTATATAGGTATAAACCAGATTTACTGCTTCGGCAAAAGTCTCGTTAAATCCTGTTAGCTGTACTAGTTCGTGGAGATAAAGCAATATAGGAATACCTACAATACGCTTCGAAGATATTAGGTTACTGTTAACGACTGTCTATGAACACATTCCCGCCCCTGAGCGATAAGCAAGTCCCTCTCCAATGAGGTCCGCAAGTAATCACTATTAATGCGAAACTATGATCATCCTACAATATTGTAGTGTAACACGATATAATAACTAGATTAAAAGGGGGTAAATGCATGAAACAATCCGCTATCCAGGTAAAGGGTGCCCTCGGTGGCACTTTTACCTGATCCAACAGTTCAGCTATCAACTTCCCCATATCTATCCATATACGTGGAGAGATTGTGTTTTTATCCGTTTTCGATAGGTAATAGCAAAATGCTTCTCGTGCAACCCTCCTAAGTCCTGTCCTCGCTGTGGCTGAAACCTACGGCTGGATTTATTTTCTAGTTTGGTATCATTTGGGCGGTCCTATAAATAAACCTACAGTGTCAGCCTCTTTCTAAATGAAGGAGTCGACAGGTAATGACCCAGTATTATTCGGTACAATATGGTCGAATCCATTGAAAATGAAGCCTCTCAATATATACAGCAGAATACAAAAGGGGCTCTTCATCCGTTCGAGGACTTGAATTCTGCTCTTTAACAGACCAAAACTCCGTTGACTTTTAACACCGACTCTACGAAGCCCTCTCTATTCACTAAAATGCATTTCTTCAAGGTCATCCTCGCCCTCGCACTTGCAGCCGTACCTATCACTGCTATACCCGTTGATGAAAACGGCATTGTCTCCGAGGGCCAATACCTTGAAGCCCGCACGGATACACATGTTACATGCAAACCCAAGCACAACCCAGCCAATAAGTCTTTCAAGGTTAGCATGAACTACGCGAGAGCCCAAGCCAAAGCCGCCGGCTTCCCTCCCACTGGTCACCATACCGGAAGTGGAGACCCGCACCGCTACGGCAACGGGGATAAGATCGAATGGGGCGTCAAAGGATGCAATAAGAAGAATGCTGAGTTATGGGAGTGTACGTAATTTATGGATTCCTCTATGAGTGATTCCCTTCCCATACAACCCCAGCCCCCCCACAGTTTACCCTAAGAAGCCTTTGCTAAAAGTTCCGTCGAATAGACCCTATCTATTGGGAGGGCATGGAAGAGAAGGGGAAGACAAAAGAGTGGAAAAAGGACCACAGCAGCAACGGCCAGACAAAGACCCCACTCCGCGTAGTTTATATTAAAGACAAAGGCACGCATGATGAGAGGGCCAAGGTTTGCGGCGTGATGACGCACTCCAAAATCGTTACAGTAGGCGATGGCTTCAGGGGAGAAAACTTCTTCCAGAAGTGCAAGTAGCCTACTGGATATCTAATTCTGTCATCATGATCGCCCTTGTGGCGTTGTATAATTAGGAGATGAAGATTTGGACTTGTATATGTCTTGGTTTTGCATTATATTTTGCTTGCAATATACAACCACTATGGTCATTCATGTATACATAAACCAAACTCTTAGGAGCTGTCATATGGTGATAGTCGTTACATACTTGGATTTGATCAATCACAATCAGAGTACTATCGTGGAGGAGCATTAGTTGCGAGTGACTATCTCGAGACGTATACCATTGAGTCTACAAGCAGAAGCAGCTGCAGTAACGTCTCCAGTCTTCAGTTGATAATGGGGTAAAAGCACGGTTTTCCGTACCTAGGTACCTGATACTAACTATACAATGACGAGATTCAACTTCCATTGAATTGAATATATCTGCGTCTCGGTGCGAGGGACTATCCAATCCCACAGCCCAGTCACGATAACGTGTAAGGCGGTATATGGCGAATTCGCTGCTGCCTGCCGTGTACCGTAACACTTTAGTCGGCGCTTCGTTATTAGTTACGTCGAGCAAGACCGCTCTTGGAATAAGGCGAGGTGGAGGAGCGAAAAGCGAAAGTGGCGATGAGCGATGATTTCTTCGTGGCGATCTAAGTCCTTGGAACAGCCACAGCTTTAAAGTAAAACCAAAGTCACGTAATGTAGATCGCATGACTTCAGGTGCCTTAGGTAAACACGGATCCTCCAGGGCAGGATAGAAGATAGGTACCTGGGAACTACGCCGAGCGTAATTCAGGAGCGCCCGAATTTTCCTATGCACGTACTGTATAAGATTACGATTAAAGAAGCGTCGGCGGAGCGGTTTCGGGGAGCAGTATTTAAAGGTTACTGTTTAGGAATTCAAGTTGAGGCGTGTTACTAGCTAAACTATAAATCAGAACTGTCACGAGGTGGAACGAAACATCATGGAAACAACTTCGTTGTTCCGCGAGGAACTCTAAACTAACTATGGGGGTCTTTCGTCTAACTATACATATTGAACATATCTTTTGTTCTAGATGTCTCATCTATAATCCTGACAAGAACTTTTCGTGGACTATCAACCCGAACGTAATCAGTTCGACGTAGCTGCTGAAGAGTGTATCAAGATAGACGATGCTATGCGTTCTCCCCCGTCTATTCCAGTTAGCCGTCTATATCCTTCTGGGCTCCGCGTCACATCCCCGTGTAGCTGGTGAGCATGCCACACCCTGCAAATTTTCGTAAGAGCCTGGAAAGCATCCTTGAGGAATGCCTCTTTAGGTTCCTCGTGTATGACGTCAAACGAGTTGCAGATTGACATCACAGACGGTTCCCGCTCTGCCCCACCCCTACCGTCGCCAAACATGACGGTTGCGGTTTCGTCCATCGAGCTCCAATCCCATGGATCCAGATCCGGAAACACTTCCCGAATTACCTCTTCCGTTTCGCTATCACGGGCGGCCATCGCGTTAATGATATGTAATATGAGTCGTGGGATAAGGGCTTCCGTATCGGACAATTGGTCATTAGCTCGCTCTTGGCAGTAACGGTGTTAGGGGCATCTTCTAGGAGCAGAATCAAGTTGCCGGCATCCTGGAGAATTTGCGGCAGGCCACTCATCAGAGTTGTGGTCACCCGCGGCACGGCCCACGGGTGCGGCATCTTGGAAGAAGACCTCCATTGGCCCCCCGAGTACTCAAAGAATCTGCAGTCCCGTAACGTGTCGCATAGGTCCGACACGGATTCTTTGCGGGTTGGCAGCTTCTTGCGGGGCTTTGCCACAGTGGCAGATGCGGGGCGCATCGCAACGTGGGTAGGTTGGCTAGGCTGTGTTCGGGGTAGAATAGCTGTGACTAGCCGCAGTTAGGTTAAGATGATATTAACCGGTTGGGAGTAAGTTAAAATGTATTTGGTTGAAGTTTGGGTAGAATATGTATGATTGATTGTAGTTGTGTTGAGTTGTTGTTAGGATATTGTTTAGTAGTTGGAGTTAGAGTAGAATATTATTGGTTATAGTTTGGTTGAGTGATTATGTTTAGTGATCGGAACTTGAGGCGCGACATCTGTAGAGTAGAGGTATAAAGTAAAAGTGTATGTAAAGAAGGTAATGAAAAGTGTAAGTTGTTGGTGTTGTAAGGTGTAATTGATGTTGATTGAGTAAAGTTCATAATTACTGGGCAAAGCCTAGTAATTTTCAGTATAGCTAGTAATTACGTAATACCACCACACACGGCCAAACACTCCCTCGTTGGGGATAACCCAGACCCAACGAAACAGGACCAAACGAGGTCATCGTAACTCATCCTAGCCCATCTCATATCCTCCCATGCTCAGTCGTCCTCAACTACACTCGATATACTCGATATACCCTTACAATCACTCAATCTCAAACATACAACAACAAAACCACACATAACCACACATACAACGTTTCCCAGTGGCTCCCAGCATAGTCAAACCTTCTTTAGCTCGCCTGTAACACAATACCAACACTCCGCCCAAACCTGGCGATGTACACGCATACGCTATCAGTCGTCAGTCAAGTGCAACGGCCCAGACACGGCTTCCGACAGGCCTATCCGGCAGCATAGGACAACGAAGTCGTAAATAAACGTAAATAACGAATAACGACGAGAACCGACGAGAGACGACGAGTATAGGTAGGTATTCGACAGACGTAGATAAGTTTTTGATGATACGTTATAGTAAGAGTTGAGGGAGGTATTGGGTGTGGCCTCGAATTTCATCAAAAGTCATCAAAAATCATCGTAAATCATCGTAAAAAAAGAGGGAATCAATCGTGCTAGGTCATATTGTTTCGTAATGCCGCGATGGGAAACCGCGCAGGTTCGAATCCTGCAGCTCTCACCAAATGTAAGGTGTAATTGATGTTGATTGAGTAAAGTTCATAATTACTGGGCAAAGCCCAGTAATTTTCAGTATAGCTAGTAATTACGTAATACCACCACAGTGTGTTGCTGTCTAAAATATATTCTTGTAAATTTGGCGGTGTAAAGGTGTAATGGTTGCCTTTGGCAGAATTAAAAATCAAGAGGGAAAGTGCGAAGAAAGGTATAAGAAAAAGCGCAAGGGAAAGTACAAGGCCAGTTACTGTAGGTATACTTTACCTAGGAGGTAGGTACGTGCAAATAATATGCCTACGTACTTAAGAGGCTGTTTGGGACCATAAGCGGTGCTTTGCTTATGGCTTGTGTTAACCCTGACACATAAGTTGGCTGAAATATATCTCGATTATAGGGCAATCTCCATTATAATTTAAACGAATTAACATTAACATAAGCCTTTTTTTGTTTGTGGTTTTATGTTTATAAATTTAATTTATTAACTTATATATTAAAGTTATTTTTAATTTTATTATCGTTATATATTTAAATTTATTAAATGCGTTATAACGTATTTATTAAATACGTTATATTTATAATATATATATTTATTAAAAATATTATTTTTAAAGTTTACCCATTAAATGTTTTATAATTATAAAGCATTTAATGGATAAAACTTTATAAACGAGTTAATAAACGTTTTTAAAAATGTTTTTAAATTTTAAAAAATTATTAACGAATTTTTTAAAGTTTATTAAATGTATAAAAAAATATTATAAAACTTTTTAATAATTAAATTTTAATAAAAATAAGTTAATTAATATTTTACAAACACATTATTAATATTTATGTTTATTTTTTATAAGTTTTTTTATGTTTATGTTTTTAAACATTTTTTAAAGTAATTACCATCGATAATAACCGTAACCCGTATTTATAAAATTATATTTAACATATAAAGTTTTACTTTTTTAACAGTAATTACAATTAATAAAGTTGCATTATTATGTAAGGTTTTATTTTTTTATTTTTTTAATATGTGTATTTAAAATACTTTTAATAATTATAATTTATAAAGTTATATTTATTATTTATATAAAGTTTTACATTTTTATTTTATTTGTAATAATTATAACTTATAAAAATACATTTAATAAAATTATAAAATTTTATTTTTTTATTTTTTTAATATTTTACCGTTTTAAAAAAAGTTTATTAAACGGTATATATTTAATTTAATATTTTAAACCATATATATACCGTTTAATATAATAAAAATTTAAATTTATTTACGTATTTTTAATTATACCATTTATTTAATTAAATAATATATATACGGTTTTTTTATTATACGTATTAATTTTTTAAAACGTATATAAATTTAAATTATATTTATACCGTTTAATTTAATAAACGGTATAAATACCGTTTAATTAAAATAAACCGTTTAAAAATTAAACCGTTTAAAAATTTAAACCGTATATATATATATAACGTAATATATATATATATAATAAATGTAATTAATTAAATTTAATTAAATAAATTAAATTAAATAAATTAAATTAAATAAACTAAATTAAATAAATTTAATTGATTTAATATGTGGCTTTATATGTGGTTTTATATGTGGTTTTGTTTAATATGTAGTATGTATGGTAAATGGGTAATATATATACATTTACTTTATTACATACATATTTATCTTAATGAACTTAAACCAATGACGCGAACTTCGTTATACCCCTCCCGCCACACCTTTTTTTAACCAATCACATCTTTAACCTACCCCCCCCCACGAATTTCGCATCTTTGGTTTAAGGCAATTTAAGCGATTTTTACCACAACAATCATTTAACATTAAAAACAATAATAACATTAACGCGTTTAAAATAAATCTTAATTAATTTAAAACATTTACTAACTTTATTATTAATAAATACATGCGTTTGCCCGACTTTTTAAGCGTTTAAATACACGCATTTTAAACGTTTCGAGCGTTCCGGGGTAATTAACCGCAATACCGGTCGCAACACCGGTCGTAACATTTTTTTTAGAAATATATTACGTTAAAGCTTATAACATTATAACGCAATACCGTATGGGCATGCAAAATAGCTAGAAGACTTAAACAATTAAATTAAAAACTTTAAGTTATAAAAATAAAAGGTATTTCAAACGTGGTTATAAATGCAAGCGCGTTAATGTAAATATTGGTACAGCATTTTTAATATTATTACGTATTTTTAAACGCCGAAGCCTGTAATATTATAACGCAATACCGTACGGATATAAAAAAAAGATAGAAAAATAAAAAAAGCAAAATACTAGCCTTAAGTCATAAAAATAAAAGCTATTTCGTACGTTATTATTAGATATTAAATCATCGTAAATATAAAGTTTAATTTTTAAAAAAACTTTTTTAGGTTTAACTAAACACATCAAACATATCTCAAACTAAAATTCGTCAAAACTTAAACCCATAACCCACAAATACAATAACACGGGCCAGGCGTTTTGTAGCGCCTGTGGCGCAATCGGGCGTAAGCCTGATTTCAACGAATTTTAGTTTAAATTTACTGAGATAAATACATATATACCACATTAAAAATACCATGTACATGCGCGCGTAACGTAATTGTTTATGTTTATTAGTTTATTTAAATGATTTTTGTAATTTAACCAATTAAAAATAATAAAATTTTATGATTTAACTTTTGTAATAATAATTGTAACATTTAAATAAAAATAAATATGTAATAAATAAAAAATAAAAATATAACATTATATAATTAATATAATATTATATTTTTTTTTTATTATATATATATATATATTATATAAACCGTTTAAAATTTTAAACCGTTTAAACTTTTAAACGGTTTAATTATAATAAACCGTATTTATACCGTATAAATACGGTTTATTATATAAACGGCTTGTTTTAATTTAACGGTTTTTTTTTAAAACGTTTAAAAATTTTTAAATTATTTAATTAAATTTAACGTTTAAAAATTATAAATTAAAACTTTTTTTTTTATAAATTAAAACGGTTTAATTTTTTAAACAATATATATACGGTATATATACCGTTTTTTATACCTTTTTATTAACGGTAAAATAATAATTATAATTTGTAAAAAACAATATTAAACAAGTAATATATACAGTATAATTACATAAAAAACGGGGTCGGTAAATATCGTATAAATATTACATATATTAAATTTATACTTTATTTTAAAGTTATTTTAAACCATTAATTTAAAGTTTAATTTAATAAAATAAATGTAAATTTTTATTTTACCGTAATAATATTAACGCATTTAAAATTTAATTATTATTTTATTAATATTATATATATATAAATATACATTTTATACACCGGTTTAAAATTTAATAAAATTTATTAAATTAATTATTAATTAATTAATAATTAAATAATAATCGATTAATAATCGATTATCGATTAATTAATAATTAATTAATTTATTTTATTTTTAAAATTTTTTTAAATATAACAAATTATATAAACCATGTTATATGTTAATTAAATTATTAATTAAATAATAAATATTACATGCCGTATATAAAACTATTTACATTATATATCGTATATATTTAAATATTTAAATATTTTATTATATATAATGTAATGTAATTATTAATTAATTTTTATTTTTTTATTATTTTATAAATAAAATGTTTTATATTTTATAATTAAATTAAATTAAATTAAATTAAATTTATAGGTAAAATAAAGTATTTGTACGGATTAAGTAATAAAAAAGAATAATGTAATAAATAAAAAAAAGAATAAAAAGGAAATAAAATATAAATATAAAACGAGGTTATTACGATGATTGTTGTTTTAATTGTTATAAAAATTACGAATTATATATGTAAATGTTATTTAAAAAAAATTGCTTTTTATATAAGGAATAATTATGTGGTAATATATAATTATTTTTATATAATAATATGTTTATATTAGTAATTTTTTTTTTTTTTTTTTTTTAATTTATTTTTTTTATATTATAATATAATTATTAATAAATATATAGTTAAATTTTTTATTAAATTTTTTATTTAATTAAATTTTATTAAATTTTTTTATTTAATTTAATTTTGTATTAAATTTTTTATTTAATTAAATTTTATTAAATTTTTTTATTTAATATAATTTTTTATTAAATTGGTTAAAATTAGTTAAAGTTAATTAAAAAAACGGTTAAAATAAAAGTTGTTTAATTAAAAATAAAATTATTTTTATATTGTAAATTATTTAGTTAAAAATAAAATTATTTTTAATTAAATTATTTGGTTAAAAATAAAGTTATTTATTAAATTATAAAGATTATTAGTTAAAATTAATTAAAGATAATTATATATTATAATAAATTTAATATAATTAATTAATTTTAATTTTATAATAAAAATTTTTAACGGTTTTAATTTTTTTATTTAATATATTATT